>NC_084984.1:23298929-23356429 GCF_963691925.1 Scomber scombrus
TATGGAGGATAAACTGAGTGATGATACTGAAAAAGGAAAGAAAGCTCTTCAAGTTGTAAGAGAAGGTTTTATTACCAGTGCTATTTACATAGAAATAATACAGCCTTGTCCCCTTTCCCCACCCTTAAATGTGCACAAATGCACACACAAGCACTCCCCAAAGCACACACACACACACACACACATACACATACAAGCACACACACACACATACATACATACATACACACACACACTCACACACACACGCTCACATTTGTATCCAAGAATATCTCAGTACATCAGAAATAAGACACATTCTTTCTAGATCTTATACAATGTCCAAAGGAAATGCAAAGTACCTCAATAAAACAATATTTCAAGTGGGAGCTGACTCATTGTAGACAAAAAGCATTAAATGTGTGTAGATGTGTGAGAATAAATGGAGTTTAAATGAAGAATTATGGCACGTTTTGTATTGAATAAAATAGTTTTTTTCTTTAGTGTTGTTCCAAAAAGGTTACATTTCCTAGTGACACTTGGCCCTGAAACTGCAGATTTATGACATTATTATGAAGAGAAAAAATATTAATTTAAACCTCTGCAATACAAATATATTCCTATTCTTTGAGCTGATTTCTTTTTTATTACTATTATTAATTCAGCATGTCTTATGATATTGGCCACTAGATGGCGACGAGTGCTTCGGCGCAGAGAGTGGTAATGTCACAGATGTTGTCTGCCCCCTCTTTTGTTTTCTCTCTTTAGAGGAAGGAGACCTCAGCTGTTGAAGGAGATTCTCCATTATGGGTTCAATGTTCTTTTGAAAATCATTTCCATTAAAACATGTTTTTTAAAAGGGACAGTAACAAAAGGAAGGTCAGGTGAAGCAGTGTGCGGAGCAGAACTATCAGGGCCGCCTGGATGGGTGTGAGGGTGCGTGAGTGAGCACAAGTGTCTGTATAATTGTGTCCGTGTTTTGAATAATGGTATAGACATCCTTCTTTTAAGGTATGATCAAGAACGCTTTTTGTGCATTAAGGGACTTATGGCTGAGATCTGTGCTAGAGAAAGTCAATGCCAGGGGTGTGTGTGTGTGTGTTTTTGTGTGTATGAATGTGTGTGTATGTGGTTTCTATCAATCAGCAGCCTTTGATTTGAAATATTGTCTTACAAAATGAGAAGGTTTAAAAATGAGCAACATTTTCGACTAAACATAACATATCCTGTCTTGATTGCCACATATTGTACGTGTTTATATATGAACATTAAAGCATGTGTTAAAAACCTGGTCCTTTGTCTTTTCATTTTGAAGGTAGAGTGTGGCGACTTAGCAATGAAGACAGGCATAGAGCAACAGAATGAAAACTAATATTGCTTTGAAGCAATGTTTTTTTTGGGGGGGGGGGAAATGTGGTGAGAAATTAAAGAAAACTAAAAATGTCCCCTTTGGCATTTCTCTCTAATGTGTTCCTAGAGCTTCATTAACATCAAGGGGAAGGCGAGAAGCGTTTTTGCTGGATGGAATCTCAATTTTATTTTATTTTTTGATAATTCAAGTCCGATAATCCAAGAAGGGATATGCTTTGGAGTATCTACCGGGCAGCAAATATTACCTTTTCCAGCAAGCTATCCCATTCTCCACCTCCATAAACTTGACTCCAATACCAAGTCCATCAGTTTGTCAATTGTGAAAATCAGTCCATTATTTCAAAAAGTCCTCCATAGAAATTTAAGCTGTACTTTTGCACTCCACAATGTGGTTTCTTTTTCGATTTCATCTCCTGAATTAACCGGGTTGACATTCAACCCAGGAATGGTCCCTGTTTTTTTTTGTCCTTTTACCAGGCTGCGGTTTCTCCCATCTCCTGGCCTTGGTGGGACATTGGAGCGCTGTAGCTGGAGTTACTTGCCAAGGAGAAAGGGGGACTCGGTCCGCCCCCATATGCTTCCCCCGGGACCGGCTGCATGGAGCTCGGTAACCCCGGCTCTGGACTGGGGGTTTCTGCGTGGGATATCATGTCCGTGAACCTTTGGTCGTCTGAAGGATGATGGCCTGATCCCTCCATAGCTCCGGGCCCAGAACCCAGGATGTAAGGGGAATCTGCCGGTGACTGAGCCTGCGAGGATGGAGGGCCATGGGGGAAGAAGTCGTAGTTGGTCCCTGGTCCGTAATAGTCACCTTGGTATTCTGTGGCGGGGCAGAAAAAAAATGCGGTGAGACTTTCTATAAAAGACATAAAATACAAGCAAAAACATTCACACTTCCTCTGAGCTGAGTGCAGTTTTTACACACAGCTCCACCTTTACCTAAGTGGTGAAATTGATCATGTCCAATTTCCAACCAACCAGTCTCCAACAGCCTCATTTGAGTGTATAAACAACTCCACACCTCTCCACCTCAGTTCTCTCGCCTTTTACACAGTGCATTTATCTTCCTCACTCATTCAGCTCGCAGCCATGCATGCACCTCGATGGATTCCCCTGCTGAAACTTCTGGATTTGGATGAGGTACTCCAAAATGAGATTCCAGCCTCCCCACAGCCCTGCCAGGTTCCTGTGCTCAGCAGCCCTGTCGCCTGCATCTCTCTGTCACGTTTGATGCGGCGCCCAGCACCAATCCCTCGCCTCCACCTCGCAGGGCTGTGGCTACTTCCAGATCACTCTCCATCATTCCCAGTATGCAATCCAGCTAGGGCTGCAACTAATGACTGTTTTCATTATTGATTGATTGTGTGGTCTGTAACATGTCAGAAATGAGTGCTAGATGCACATCACAAACTACTAACTACTATCAAAAAAAAAAAAAAAGCTGGAACCAGAGATTATTTAACATTTTTTGACTGAAACAACAATGACAGTCAATTTATAGAAAAACAGACTAATCATTTCAGCTCTAAATCCAGCATTGCTGCTCTTCTGGACACACACATACAGCACATCCATTTTTCCATCCATCATTTTTCTGTTGTAATTACTCCTTGCTCCTCAGTTTTGTCCACTTCATGCTGTTTCCAGCATTGCAACAACAGCACCTCCTCTGTTCAAAGTTTCAACTTGAAATCATGCCGTTACCATTTTTTTTATCCACAATTTGCAGTGTAGTGTCAAAAATAGATACAAATCAGTCATGGTAGTGACAGGTTTGCCTCACACCATTTTCATCTCTACAGTGATATCAACTGTGCAACACCACAAATCCAAATAATACTAAAAATAATATCGAAAACACATCATGCCCCGCTTATATGTCCGCAAATCATTAGGAAGATCTCTGTTAAGAACAATATTGAAGTGATGCCGATATGCACATGCACATAGAGGTGGAACAAGCAGCTTCCTTAGTATATAAATTATCCCAAAACTATCAATTTGTAGTTTAACTCAAAACTGCATATATTAGCCTCACGGTGGTGCAATAGGAAAAGTCAGAGGGTCACCAAAGTTAGTCAGATTTATCCCTCGGAGACATTGACTCTCTATATAAAATCTCAACATGTTGGTAAAAAATATATATATATACTGCATCTATTAAAACTTCCTCTCACAGAATTAATTGTGCAGAGTTGGATTCATGACTGAAGCCTGTCTTGTCTAAAATATTCCCCCCCAGCTGTCTTATGACATCCACTTCAAAGCACAGCAGCATAAACTGACATATTAATGACAGAGAAAAGCCCCAAATTCCTTGCTTTCGCTGAAAATCTCCAGCGCACGCTCGGATTTACAAATATTTTCTACCTAACCTCTAACACTGACTGACATGTTTATGCTTCTGAGAGGTGTCGGCACATTTTTGGATCCACAACACCTCCAGTTACGGTGAACGACATCTCCAGGTATTCACTCACTCACACCTAATTTTTTCACCCATTATCAATGAATGTAGAGTGTGAGAAATTTATTTTCATATCCCAAAACAACAGAGGTGAAGGAAATGTTGTGATACTCAACAGTATTTCCACAAACAATGTCCCCAATTACTCTGGATAAGAGTTTTTATAAGACTATTGCTTTGGTCGTGCCTATGAAAACTGCTTACTCTGAAAATGTTATGATCTGTGGATATATAAAGTAAATGTTTCTCCTTGCTGTTGAATTTTTCAAGCTATAAGCAACAAAAAAACATTTCCATATGTTCTACTTTGTACTGGAGATTAGGCAAAAATCCGTTGAGACAAATCTGAAACAAATGGACAAATAAAACCAAAACTATTGATGCTATTAGATATAAAATACTTTTACCCTTTTTCTGTAATTTGGTTGCACACATGAATCTAGTCCTGCATGCCAAACCATTTTAAGATCCATCTAATAGAAATTTGGACAGAACGCCATGTTGGAATAGCTCACAATCCCTCAAATTTACAGACAGATATCTCCAAACTTGGCACCAATATCTAATCTCATTGCGGAGTGATCCTTTCAACACAATGAGTCAGTTAAATTAGCAATAACTGATCATTTGGGCACTTGGGGGCAGAAAATAAAAGCTGAGAACACAATCCTAACATATCATAACTGTAAAAGTTGTTATTGTGAACTTGGAAGCACACAGTTGCCTATTTACACATCCAGAAGATACAGAATAACATTGATTCGGTCGTATTTCTCACCACTTACTGATTGTAAGTCTAATATTCACTCAATTTTTAGCTCTATTTTTGGTCTCCACCAACTCCAGAGGGGAAAAATCTGGCTTTTTTTAGCTGCTAAATGCTCCTCTATGTTCACCAGCTAGTTGCCAACTGTGTCTGTTTGCTGTTTGGTGCTGAGCAGATGGTGTAGAGTGAGTTTTTAGAGCAGTGAGAGTGGAACAAAACAGTAAAGTTGCATGACAGACAACTAAAACAATGAGCTGAGACACACTATAAAGCTCTGTAGGGCTGCAGGGAACTACATTTCTCTGTGGATTGCATCATTACGAGCAACCCTTTTCACATTACACATAGTTATCAATCCATTGTTATAATAGAAATACTGAATATAGGCACTTTAAAAGCTGGGAACAAGCCAATCAGACTTGCTTAGATGGCATAAAAATTAAGAGAACAGATTTTTTTTTAGATAAAAACCATATTTCATGAGTTTGTTTGTCAGAAACAATACAGCCCCCAAAGAAAAC
This sequence comes from Scomber scombrus, assembly GCF_963691925.1. Taxonomy (NCBI): domain Eukaryota; kingdom Metazoa; phylum Chordata; class Actinopteri; order Scombriformes; family Scombridae; genus Scomber; species Scomber scombrus. The sequence goes on from NC_084984.1 coordinate 23,304,034, forward strand.
ACTAGAAAGAATTCATCCACTCTGGTAGGCAATTACTTCACACGCCGTTTGCATCCATTAACAATTACAAACTCCACCTGCCTTCTGCTTCTCACTGCTTACATTCTCTCCTTCCAAAAATTTACATCTCCCTCAGTTACTTTAAATCTGTTCTGTTGCAACACACCACCTTAAATTGAAATCGATGGCAGACTTTATCCTGCTGCCCCAGATGTTGCACTACCATTTCTTCCCGCTCCCACCATATGTTTCTTCTTCTTTTGCTCATATTTTGTAGAAGAATCAGGAGCTAACAGGTTAGATATCAAGAAATACTTTTTTTTTTACGCCGCCGAGTTATAATAACTGTGTTTTTTTGTTTTTTTTACATCGTGGCGCGCTGTTGCGCGCCGCTTTCGGAAATGATCACGAAAAAAAAAACAATGAGAGCTGACACAACTTTCACAAACAAGCTAATGATTCGATCTCACAAACAAGCCCCTGCTAGTTGGGCTGACCTTGAGGATAAGCAACAAGCTTGTGTGTGTGTGTGTGTGTGTGTGAGGCGGCGGGAAGGTGGGGGTTGAATAGGAGGAGGAAGAAGAGGAAAGAGGAGGGGGGGGGGGGGGGGGGGGGGTTGCGTTGGCTCTGCAAATTATAATTACACTCACACATGCAGACACACCGTACCACACACAGGCACTGGCCTGTGCTGCTGCGCCACAAAAGGGTGTGAAAAGCAGCGTGTGAAGAAAGCAAGAGAGATGAGAGCAAAGGATGAAGGTTTTGTCCACGCACACACACACACACACACTCTACCCTCCTCCTCCTCCCCTCCAACTCCCACCGCTCCAGCCTTGATGGCTCCCAGTTTATTGTATCTTCAATGCCTGGGCTCGTCAGACAGATGTGCAGGAGCTGTATAGAAACCGCGGCTCTCTCCGACTGTCCATCAAAAACAAACTGCTGATGTACATGACACATGCATCTGCTTTATTCCCTCAGTTCAATGCGGCTCTATTGTGTGTGTTAGTGCTTTGTTGTTATCTGCTGCCCACCTGCTATTGTCTCGAAATGATTTTTTTCTCGTTCCGGGCAAACAGTATAAACTCAGTCAATACGAAAAATACATACTTTTTCTTCAAGTGTTGTTGATTTTTTTCTTTTTTCTTTTTTTTGTTGTTGAAAGAATATTGATTTGAAGATGGACTTATGACACCCCGAGATCAAATTGTATTCTAGCATTCACGATTAGAAAAAAGAAATGTACAGTACAAAGAAAACAGCTCGTCAATCTCATGTGTATAAAGACAATAAACCAGTTACTCTGTATCTCAAGTATTCACTGAACACAAGACCTTCGCTATTCAACAGCTACATCTATTCACCACAATAGGGTATGACATTTTCTAAGAAATTAACACTATTAGTTGAAGCATGCATTCAACATTGTGTCAGTTCGATGCTGCGATTTGGGTTTCATTAAGAAGGTGTGATAAAGTATCCGGGTCAGTGTGTTTTTTCTTAAGTTTATCTTTTATAAGAATAAGTACACCACAGACACATCTACTTGTTTCCGTCCCATCAATGCCAACCAACATGCATTATTTCATATTTTTATAGTATCAACTATGAATGTTATAGTTTGGAAAGCATGTCTTTTCTTAATAGGAGTTCATGTAATTGAGGCTGTCCCACCTCTGAGACACTTTAGCCTCTGTAACTTTGGTTCAGGATCACTTTTATATGCATTCATTCATTCATAATCATTGGTTGTGACATTTAAAGAGTCGCCCTTTCAAATGAGACCAGTTATAACTAGTAATCTTTTTATTTTGGGTAAACTATTTTTAATTCTTGTGTCTAGTAAGAGGTTAACTTCAGATATCTGCTATTCATTACTGCAAAGCTTCTTTTTTTTCTTTAACACTTAAAAAAAAAAGAATGAAAACTAAATTTGTTGAATCTTCTCTTATGTGTTGAAAATCTTTTTTTTTGTACCTTTATAATTCGAGAAGAGAACATGGCAGCTTTATTTTTTTAAAGAAGGAAATTAGCAACTTTGCAGACAGACATTGATGCCTGCAAATTGAGCACCTAGTTTTAATTTTTTATCAAACGCTGTAATCTGTAAATGATAATACAGCAAAGATTCACCTTGATTCAAATGAATAAAGATATAAAGATTCAAACTCAGGTTGATAACATATACATTAAATCTCACAAATACTGTTGTTTCCCTTTCCTTATGTTTCTCCAGAACTTACACTTCTCTATCTTTTAAAGTTCTCCATCCTGAGCGAGAGTAAATCCTACAGATAAATCAGCATAAATTGTGTGTTTTGAGCTAAAATGGATGACTGAAGATTGCCACCCGTGCTGCACAACACTTCCACCGCTGCTTTGTTTACAGAGTGACTGATTGGAATAAATACATTTGTTCCCCTCTCGAACATTTATCCTCTCAGCTGTAACAAGTGACAGCATGTGACACTTAAGCAGGTTTTTATGCTGTTTCGAGCTTTCAGAAATGTTTGCTGGTGTTCCTCTGCGAGCTAAATCACACAACAGTTTGTGTTGTTGTTTTTTGTTCTGTCTGTTGCCAGTTTAAAGTTTATAAAAGCTTATTTTTCTAACTATAAGGGAAACTTTGCAGGTACGTTCACACTAAAGGAAGGAGTCAGGAGTCAAACTACTGGATAAAGAAAACCACATTTGGCAGTGGTCAGGCTTGTATTGTGATTGGATCTCAGCTCAGGTGTAAATGCAATCTGTACCGCGTGACCATATTCATAAGAAAAAAAGAAATAGCTAAGTAATTTAAAAGGTCACCTAGCTTCGCCTCTTCCTTTCAGCTAAAGCAAACTCTGCAAAGACTATTGGTACATCTCAAGTCTCTTAAGTTTCTCTTACTTTGCGTCTTAAGCCCCTTCCACTGATGATACATAGAGAGATGCAAGGAAACCAAGCAAGGAGAACGGAAATAAGGATTTAGAGAAAAGAGATATCCTTTACTCTGGAGCGTCACGTGAAGTGACGCCGTTTTCTGATGACGGCAGCAGCTGATCACAGCTGGAGCAGCTGTCAGTCGCTTTTAACAGCTGTAGAGACTTTTTTATGGAGTTTGTGTCTCCACACATTATGTTATTATGCACTGTGCTAATACTATAAAGACACACAGAGTTATCACTGCCAAGGTTGCTGTGTTTTCTCTGTGCAAACACCTGCACATGAATTATACTGTGTCCTGTGTCCTGCTTGGAGGCACATCAAGCATTTAATACTGGCAGAGTGCATCTACATTATTTATATATTTTTCCCCTCCGTCTACATTTGTTTTATTTGATATTTTGATTGAGAATTCATTATTTGATAACTCAGAATATAATCAGGTTGTCTTTTTGAACACTGGAAATGAATTATTAGGCCAAATGTTTCAGTGAAAATGGAAATGATGTAACTCATATTAAACTCGATGCTCAGGAATATTCAGCCTCACATGAGACTTGTCTTCCCTCCTATATGAAACTACAGTGATGGTGTGATGCATCAGATCAGAGCGATCAGCTGCAGCGTCCAATCAATAACAGATATCCAATAAAGAGGCATGTCAGCCGGTAATAGACTTCCATGAAGGCTACTCTGGTGTTTTCTAGCTCGTAGCTCCTCAGAGGTCCCTCCTCGCTCCTCGGAGCAGGAATAAGAGGCTTGAGACGGCCTTCAAGATGGCTGACAACAACTTTGGGTTCGAGCGGGGATCGAGGAGCGAGGAAATATCAAATAAAAGACTTGAGATGTGTCCTATAAATAGTGGCAGCAGCTACAAAAAGTGATTTAGCAGTTTCCTTGACCTGGGATTCACCGTGTTTGTTAACGAAGGCATAATTAAGAAAGCGAGAACACATTTAAACACCAGGTGTAAATGCAAATACCCAGAAATAATGAATCCAGGTACAGATCACATGTTAATATCAGGTGTAAATGGGGTCATGGAGGATTATTTGACTCTAAACATTGATATAAACTACATTTAAATCACATCTTTAGCATAATGTAGAGGTAGAACTGCCTTTTATGTAATAACCTTGCAGCCTGATAACATAGTGAAACTAGTTCAGCTCAATTCAGTTACACAACATCTGATTTTTAGAGTGAAGCTGAAACCAGGATACGGATTATTTTTGCAATTTATTGAGCAAAACAAATTTAAGTAAAGCCTTGTGTTGCACATTTCAAGAAGATAAAGAACCATACAGTGATGTTGACAGTGTATATCTAAAGAAACAACAGGACCGTGCACTTTAAATCTTACCTCCGTAGTAACCGTACGCTGCAGGCCCCAAAATGTCCGGATCCTCCAGCCTGCCTCCCAAGGGCCTCATCCTCCTCGGACCCCTGAAGAAAGCGTGCCGCCGAGCCCCGAGAGCACTCAGCTGTTTCATTCGTCGCTCTTTGGATCTTCTGTTCTGGAACCAAACCTGCGACACGGCAAAGAGGCACGATTATACACAGTTATCAGCTGATCTCATTGTTTAGTTTTTTATTTTTTTAGATTGACCTGCAGCCTTTTTTCCCCTTTTTTCCTCAAACTTCCACTAACGTAACAGCGGGAGTACAAATCACTCACGTCCTTGTAAGATTCAGAGTTTAATCACACTCGTTTACAAGATTCAGTCTGTTGCATCTTGTGCAGGAAATGCATGAAGCAACCGAAGACAGAAGTGAAAACAAATTAATATGTATCAGCTATGACTGATTTCAAATTGGAACTCTGATCATTTTAGGCAATTTTCAGTGATCTGGTTAATTTCATGCTCATTGTTAGAGAGTTTGTGCTGAAATCGTGATTGTAATTAGACTTGAAATGCTGTTGGGTTTTTTTTTAAAGGCAGTAAGTAAAGAAAAGGAAGGAAAGTATTTCTCACAACTAGAAAGTATTTGCTTCTGGCTTATTATGATCCCAATTACACCTCTTCATTTGTAGGATTCTTTGATTCTTATAAGTCCGATTTTTAAATATAGCTAGAGAGAAAGTCAAAATGAAGCAAATACAAGATGAAAATCTCTAAGCTTAGATCAATCCAGTTACACCAGAGGCATTTTGTGATTGTAACCCACTCAGGTGGAAAAGGGGCTTTTAATGTATGTGTATCTATATGTATAATAGAAATATCACAATATATACCTGAATAAGCAAAAACTCAGAAAAGGAGTGACAGCATAAAGATGCACCGTTTTAAATTAAGCATCTTATCCGTGACAGAATATAAGAAAAGAAAGAAGCCGGAAGCTGATCTTGATTTTAAAAAACACTCAACACTTCACTCATGAAGACTGTTTTTTTTTTTTGGTTGCAAAAGACGATGAAAGCACAACCTAACGCACCTCTGAACAAGTTCAAATAAACAGTGAAAGCCATAAATCGGAATTACAACAAGAAAAAGCTTATCACTAAACGTTGAATAAACTGTCTTTGAAGAGGAACAATAGGAGGAGAGAGGGGTTGGGGGGATGGGGGGGGGGGGGGGGGGGATTTAAAAACTGTAAAACTACACACCATATGGAGGAATGCCTTTGCATTATAAGCACATAACACATCTTGTTTCGCCTTTGCATCACTGCTGCATAATGATGTATGTTCACACCAGCTAGGCTACACCAGAGGCAGAATCCTACTGTGCTGCAGATTAACAAAAACACACATACACACACACACACACTTACACACAAAAACACCTAAAACCACTTAGGCTCTGCTCTATGTGCTCCAGCGGCAGAGGCGACACCTGCTTATTGAGAACAATCGTCTAACTGTAGGCTACATTTTTATGGAAATGCTGCCGCTCCCCTCGAGAGAGCGTTGCTTAGGGATTACATACACACGCAGGAGAAGCAGCGTGGCTCACAGGGCTCCCCGCGTTGAGAGCAATGGTATTTAACACACAGTGAACGAGGAAAGGGAGAGATGACGAAACAGAGCCTCCATTTTGGCTCCGAGCACCACACAGGGATGGAGAGAGGGAGGGATGGAGAGGGAGGGATGGAAGAATAGACTGCCTGATTGATTGGTGGATTGATTGATTGACTGTTGGATTGAGCTCACACACACACACACACAAACACACACACACACATACACATTCGCCTGCAGTATATGATATAGATGAGGCTTTAGAGGGGGGGCACCCGGTCTGCTTAAATAAGCAATGGGAGCAGGCTGTAAGTGAGTAAGAGCAGAGAGGTGGGAAAGGGGAGGGTGGTATGTAAATCTGTGAAATCAGCGATAATTACAGTGAGTGCACAAAAAGCCACATCACAGTTGGCAGAGATGGTGCTAATCATCTTGACACAGTCTGCACCCAGACACCGAGCTCTGGGAGTCTGTGTGTGTGTGTGCATTGTGTGTGTGTGCATGTGTGTGTGTGTGTGTGGGATTGAGGATGAAAAGGCAGACAGAGAGAGGTCCAAAACAGTGTACACATGTGTTATATCCTAGAACACGTTTGTCTGTGTGGGGTTTATTCTTCTCACCCCTTGGCAAAAACACGTCTAACCCCTTCACTAATTTCACGGATGTGTGCAACACGTATGACGCTTATCTGCACAAAATGAACAATATTCCTTTAAAAAAAAAAAAAAGAAAGAAAGAAAAAAACAGCACATATACATGCATCAATAAATTGGATTACTAGATTTTAATTTCAGGGAATAAATTAACGCCTGCAGATATGAATGTAGACCAGGATGAAATTGGATGCAAATTGTAATGCAGATTTTTAAAAAGAGGAGGAGGGGGAAATAATAGTAGTGGTGTGAGTGGAGTTTTCAAAGTAAAAAAAAATAGAAATGCATTTATTTTATATAGTAATAATAACTGTAAATACATAATAATGCAAATATTTGATTTTCTGTTTTGTAGAAGAAGAAAAAAACACATTTTACACACTTCACTCTGCTTCCATAATTGTGTGTTTTTACAACTAAACTATTGATTCTTTATGAAATTAAACATGCATTTATTTCTCAACTGAGCAAAAGCAATAATCTTATTTTTTTAATCTTCTTTTCTTTATATTAAAATATAACAAAAACGCTACACATCTGCACGTTTTTACATTTAGATCTGCTAATAGCCCACAGCATGTTTTGACATTTCTTTCACACATAATTGAACCTCAAGTTAAATATCTGAGCTTTTCAGTCAAATTAAGATTTATAATCAGTAATTTCTCACTAATTAGTCTTTGTCTCGGCGGATCCTCCCAGTCCACAACCTCTCCTAGCACCACACACACATGCACACGTACACACACACACACATATATAACATGGGTCAGGTGATCTTACCTGGATGACGCGCATGTTTAGTCCCGTTTCCTGGGCCAGCTGCTCCCGGATATGCCGGGTCGGTTTCGGCGTGGCAACAAACGCAGCCTTTAACGTTTCCAGCTGCTTGGCCTTGATGGTGGTCCGGGGCCCCCGCCTTTTGGTCCCCGAGTTCTGCTCCTCATTCTCAATATTGTTCGTTTCCTTATCTGAGGACGTTGAATTGTCCGTCTCCTTTATGTCGTCCTGTATTGGGTCCTGAAGATCCGGCGATAAACTCCTATCTGTACACGACGACACTGAGGAACGAGGGGGGGGGGGGCACAAACAGAGGAAGGTCACGATCCGAAATGTCAGAGAGGAAGAGGAGGAGGAGGGGGGGGGGGGGGGGGGGGGTTAATTAGGCCTGCATGCATAGCTGAAATAAACTAGCTGAAAATATGAAAATCGTATGATATCAAAAATAGATGTTTGCACTCCATTTTTTTATTTTCTACTCCAATTTCTCTATTAATTTTAGTTATTTGCACGCAAAAAATCGCAATCCTCACCAAGTTCCAGAGAAATAAAAATGAGAGTAAACTAACATATTTTTCTTGCAGGATAAAAAGAAAGTATCTGTATAAGGGACAAGGGGAGCGTGACGCCATCAGCACGCAGGATGTTAGAGAGAGGGGTTTGTGTCTTCATGAGCTTTTCTATAAGCATGAATAGACAGTTGAAGAGGAGCAGCACGCACGGACAGACTTACATCCCCAATGGACCCTGGCATACAATAACAGAGAGCCATTGTCCCGTGGAGGTAAATATTGAAACCATTCATCTGACAAGGTTGTGCTCTCCACGGACTGCTGCAAATGTCCAACAACAACAGCAACAACAAAAAACCCAAATATTCTGCATAGTTTAAGCCTCTCTGCGTTTCTTTTGTCTATTAAAAAAAGGCCTATTGCCCACCTTATGGTTAGATGAATTTGTCCACACCGCTTATTCATATTTAACAGACAAACATGGTCCCAGAAACAGGAGATTATTTGTTTTTTAGATCGAATAGGAGAAAAAAAAACACGCACTTTTTTTTTTACCTGAGTTCAAGTTGACTTCCTTAATGGCTCCTGAGCTCAGATAATCTTCTTTGCACACAAACTTGTTTTCGTCTATCACGTAGAGTTCCTCCCCCGTGGACAGCTGCTTGTTACACACCATGCAGGTGAAGCAGTTCAGGTGAAACACCTTGCTGCGCGCTTTGCGGACCAAGTCGTTCGGTGAGATTCCCTGCAGACAGCCGGCGCACTTTGTGCCAAACCGCCTGGATAGAAAACAGAAAAAAACAATATGAGATTTACTATTTAATATCATTCTCTTTTTTTTCTTTTAATAAAAGCGTGAGTACATTCTTTTTTTAGGCCTATACACAATGATAATTGTCACTTTTACGCACGCATGGCCTGTTAGAAATCACTTAAACTGCGTAAAAAATTATTAATATCCAATAATTTTTGAAATGGGCTTTTATGGTAACACATGTTCATATTAGTGTTAATAAAAATCATTATTAATACTCATCCTGTAATGATTTATATATACATATATATATATATATAATGATAGGAAAATAAGTAACAATTCTGGCATTTATGGCTATAATAATAAGATAATATTAACTGTCGAATTATTGGTTAATGATGCGTAAAATACTCTTATTATCAAGCTAATAATGAGGAAAACAACAACAAATAATAATAATAATAGTTATAATGACATTAGCTATAATAATAATTATTATAGTGATAATAATTCTTATTTTCCTTAATTTGAGAACAAAATATTAGTAAATAAACACTACTGCAATAGATAAAACAATAAATTAAACAATAAAGAAAAGCAGCATTGCTCTCTATAACTGCCTCAGTGTATAAAGAAGAGGCTACGGCAACACTTAAACTGGGAAAGAAAGAAAAAACCTAAGTCAGATTTTCTTTTTAAAAACGGAGCAAAAGAAAAAAAATCATACTCATAATTTTTGACGGAGGTGCTCTGACAATAACCCCACGCAAAAAACGTATTAGTGACAATCAACACATTGTAACCGAGGATATATTATGGGATTAAGCAGAGTGGGAGCATCTTAGCGTGAAAATCTTCTCTTAATCCATATTCACCCGCTTAAATACTGGGTGGGAAGACTCATCAATTTGATACACAAATAAATTCAGCAGAATTTCCCTCCTGATTTGACAGTGTATGAATCAGTGGGAGTGAGCAGAGGAAGGAGGTGGCTGCTTTTTTTTGTATGTGTCATTTCATCCTAGGAAAAAAAGAAAGATGTATCTGACTGTGATTTTTTTTTTTGTGATATCACCTGCACTGATGCTTTTTTATTATTATTATTTTATTATTATCAATACGAGGAGTTTGAGTAGATGTTTGAGGCCTCCTGCACTGCACTTGGATTTGCACTCGGCCTGTCATAGAGAGAGGTGTGTGTGTGTGTGTGTGGGGGGGGGGGTGTTTTAAGCCTTTAGGTGAAAAGCAAGCACTCTTTTTTTGTGGAGCATTGTTTTAACACTAATGTAGGCTTGTCTCTCCATTTGCAATGGTATCGCTTCACTGTCCCACCCCCCTTCCATCACCACTATCACCACCACAACCATCACCAACACCTTTTCACATGCATGGCCAAGCCTCCCCCCTCAGCGAAAGGGTACAACTCTACTTACACAACAAATGGACACATTAGGGTGATTACTGTTTCGCCTGGCTAATGGCCGGCCATTTAAATCCACCGCTTGATGGGACCTGTGGTAATATGATGGCCAAGGCCGTCCGAGGCCAATAATAGCCAGTCCCAACAAAAGCCTGATGTGTCTTACATGTCATTAGACAATTTGGGGAGAAAATAACTGGTACATACAAATGAAAATGATGCTAAGAGAGAGCGGCGGGACAAACAAGGGCTTCACTTATCACCCAATTACCTGAAACACTTTTTTTTTAGGAATTGTGAAGCGGTTAATAGCATAATGGCCTTTAAAAAAAAAGTGTTGTCTGGATCTGTGGAAAGAAAAAAAAAAGAAAAAAAAAGCTGAAAATCACACGTGGCTGCACAATTAAATACAATTGTGTGTGCCCCCTTTTTTAAATAATAGTAGAGGCCATATTAAAAGGCAACACGGTTTATCATAATGTGGCCAATATTTCCCCATACAGATGAATTAAAATCCTTTAAAAAATTGTCCATACAAGTGTTGTTAAATATATGTTTACATTATATAGAAGAGTGGTTTATTATATGTGTGCATTACCTGCATTACATCTGACCCTTGCGCATGTAGTGATTTAATTTGAGCTTTGTGGTGCACATTATTATTAGACACTTTTTAAAATGATTTCTATTTATTTTTCATGTTTTTATCAATATGGCATCCGTAGAAATATTACTCTCATCTTACACTGAAGCATCATGGCGCATATTGTTGTAAATATTTGAATCAGAGCACTTTTTTTTTGTCTGCAGAAGTCTCACTCCAGACTCTTGTTACCTGAAAAAGTCCGTTTTGCAATAGAGCTTTCCGTCCCTGGAGAAGCACTTCTCGGTGAGGTTGCAGTTACAGTCACAGCACTGGACGCACTTCGCGTGCCAGGCTTGGTCCAGCACGTTGAGGAGGAACCGGTCCAAGATGGGCCGTTCGCACCCGGCACAGTGGACCATCATGTCTCCGGCCTGCAGGACGCCGAGTGCCGACCTTCCCACACGGACTGCGCTGCTCGGACTTGGGCAACCCGGGTCCACGCTGAACACCGTCTTGGCTGCGGGAGGTGCGTACTGTCAGACGGAAAAAACTGGAGGAACCTCCCTTGAAAATCCCCCGGAATCGGAATTTTTTTGTTATAGTCCTCCTGGTCCTGTTTTAGTGGTGGTCGCTGTCCTGGCACCTGTCACAACCCAAAAAAAAATCCAAAGGAGAGATTTCAGCCTCGCCAGCTGATGGACTGCGTAATGGACAAACCGAACATGTTTTCTCTCGATCGCGCAGTTAAAACATCATCATTCATTTAAAAAAAAAAAAAAAAAAAAAAACCTGTTTATTTCTTATATTTCATCCCCTCGCTTTTGCTTTGTTTTTAGGGGGTCCAGTCATTTCCTTCGGGCTCACTTCACGTCGCCACTATCGCATCACTGTGCCTGGCTATCACGAGGTTTTGCCAGCTCAGATTGGATGACGCCCTTGTTAATTCCCGTGCCAAGAGAGCCAATCAGAAAGCAGTTGTTATGGTTACACGTCCATAGCTGTAGCCTCCGAGCGGACCTGAATCAGGGCCGAGGATGCAGGGTGTTTCTACAGACGCTTTTTTTAGAGGGCCAGCGTGCATGTGGCAGCTTTTTGATGGCGATCCATGGAAACAATGCTCACTTTAACAGGAAAAAAATAAAACATTTAAAAAAAAAACCCACTCCCTTTAAATTGAGATTGCGCAACCCTAAGATCCTCTCTGCAACATTTTAAAACGTGAAATTCCACAAAAAGAATCAGTGAAGGTTGGGGAAATACCTGTACAACAGGCAAGGTAAGGGCGCATTTACATGGCACGGCGCTGCTGCCACTCAAATGAATGTGAATAGACGCAATAGAAGGTGGGAGTAGCTGAACAAGGGGCTAATGCTACACAAACCCTTATTATAATGGCCCCTGTGACAAAAAACGGCCCTGCATTACACTGTGGCGGTGCAGGGTTGGAGAGGAGGGGCCGCGGGCCTTTTCTCATGCAGAAAGCTATTTACAGGGAAATGCGATGGATTAGCTGGAGCTCATCAATAGGGAGAGCCTGGTCACCCGGTGCTTTAACAGAGTGGCCACCAATCGAAGGGAATTTCAATATTTACCAACAGGGCCTCGTTTTGTTAGTTGCAAGTTAAGCAAACATGCAATACGCTAATTCATGTTAGTGGGGATGGATGGGTGAGACTTGTTTAAGCTTTTTTCTCTCTCTCTGTCTCTCTCTCTTTCTCTCTTTGCACGTTAATGATGATTGGTTTGAATGACATTAGGTGTGAATTTTGACTCATTTTGCACGATCATGGCTCATTCAAGACAACATTTAGAGAGGAATAGATAAACAACGGAGCTGTTAGTTTTAGCAGATGAAAGACAGAGGAGAGAGTCTTTAAAAAAAGAAGTGTCAGTGTAGTTATTACATTTTTAGATACATCTACACACTGATAATCACTGGGTTATAATGTACCTAGTGTGGGTGAATATATCACTAACATAAACTAGGTTAATGTTACTAGAAAATCCACTGAAGGGACTATTTTGACCCAGTTTTAGTGTTATTTTTTATTTTACTGTTGGCTTTTCTTACCTAAATTACACCTTTATAATCTACTCTGCTCTTTTTAAACTTACATGTCAGGGTTTTTATTGATTGTTAATAACGTATTTATCCTTTGAATGTCATATACATATAATTTTGCACAAGAAACAATACATTTGTGACAGTTTTTAGCTACTTTGTGTCTAAAAATGGGTCAAATTTGAGTGATTTTTAGTATCTATCTATCTATCTATCTATCTATCTATCTATCTATCTATCTATCTATCTATCTATCTGTTCGTCTATCTATCTATCTATCTATCTATCTATCTACCTATCTATCTATCTATCTATCTATCTATCTATCTATCTATCTATCTATCTATCTATCTATCTATCTATCTATCTATCTATCTCAAACTGCATCTATAAATTGGAGTTAATCACAAGGCAATTTATAACATTTTTAAATCATTTGTGAAACGCTTTCGTCTGTCTTATTGTATTTTTTCTTTTAATGCAATTTCTTCTCGCTCATATGGTCACGGTGAACCCCAAAGTCAAAGTGCCCTCGCCTTGCTCAAAGGCACTTTCAGTGGACATGAGGAGCACCAACTTTAAGATTAATGGTCAACCTCCTGCACCACCTGAGCCACATCTCTCTTTCTTTCTGTTCTGTTCTTGTTGGCTATTTGCTTTCCATCCCACTTTTTTTTGTTTCGTTTTTTTTATGCTGCATCCAAAACCGAACCATCAGAAGAAGCCTCCACTTCCCAGCTGTGTGGATTACACTGTGTCACCTACGGTGTAATTAGTGTTTTCCTATCCAAAATTGCAGGCCAAGTGTGGATTTATCCTCCAGGTAGCAATGGTTTAACCGGGCTATTTGAGGACTTTGTAGAGACTAGACTGAATGAGTTTTTCCCAATTATCTGTGCTTCTAACATAGCAACCCTTTAGCTTGAGAGACAAAAATAGGGAGGGGGAGGAGGAGGAGGGAGGGAGGTAGGGTGGATTCAGAAGGGGCAGACAAAAAGCCCACGGTGGGAAACAGAGCATGTGAGGCAAACGCGTCCAATCGCCTCTTGTTTGAATGTAGCCTCATCACATTGTGCAAAGGAATAAAAAAAAAAAGAAGCCCTGTTTGCTTTTGCTCTGCTCTCTCCTGTGCACACCGAACGCCACCCAAAGAGCAAGGCACCCACCTGTGGAGGAAAAATGAGGGAGCTGTCCGTGGTACCGAAAGGCATGAAGCACCAAGGACAGCAACAGGCTATTCTCTTTTCAATGGGAGTCCTGTGTTACATGTTCACACAGCTCATCGTCTATTCTGTAGACACCATGTATATATATTTAATGGAATGTGACTTGTGTGATATTCTTGGAGATTGAAAGCTGTTCAAACTATGACATTAAAGCCAGCGATCACAAAAACACATTTCATCCTCCTATAGACGCCAAATCAATTTGTTTCGGCTTTTACAAAACAAGCAAACCTTTTTTTAAATTCCTTTTCCTGCAAAGACTTTACACCTTTACTTCTATTTAATGCTTCCTTTAATGTATTTATTTGATATATACGTTACGTCAGTGTGCAGAGGTGTGTGGCCACACTCAGATGTTCGACCTAGGTCTGGGCGCGTTTTGTAGTCTTTTTAGGTTTTCATAAGGTGAGAGTTGACATATCATGGTGTAAGCTGATCATATCCTAAAATATATAAACACAATGGTATTTAATGAAAACAGTCTTAAAGGATAAGCTCACAATTTCACAAATTTGGCGTAAAATAAACATCGAGTCCCCCATGTGAACGTTGTGATGGTTTTTATTGTTGTAATCATTCCTCCTGTTCATACTGGACATGTGAAGATCCATCCTCAATGGGTTTTCAGTGTGTGTGATGGGCAGACAAGATCCACAGCCTTCATTTTATTCACAAATGTATTTAAAAGTTTATCTGAAGCTAATATGAAGCTTCAGCTGCCCAAATGAGTCAAATCAAGTAGATATCTTTCAATGTTACAGTCTTCTTAGAGTCATATTCTCTCCTTTTTTCACTTCTGCTCAATATGGAAACAAAAAGAGGGAATTCTGCATTAAAAAGACTTTAACTTCGGACAATTTCCACTTGATTATTCTAATTTTGAAGCTTTATATTCGCTTTAAATAAATGTCTGAGTACATTGGATGAATTCCATATGGATTTTGTCCCCAATCGCTTACTGTACATTAAAAGCATAATGAGAAAAGATCCTTTATGGGTCAGTATGAGCAGGAGGAATGATTATAGCAAGAAAAACATGTTAGTGTTCATATATGCATCTAACAGTTTTAAGACAGACTTGTAAAAATATGAACTTATCCTTTAAAGACGGTGGTGTAATAATACCACAAAATAGTTAGTAGTTTAATAATAAATTAAAGATTTCATTTAAACACAGACTTATCAGTTTTATTAAACAACCTAGGAGCCATCCTATCAACACCACAGTGAAACATTTCTCTACAAAACATCACAAGTCCTTTGAATTAAAAAAAAAAAAAAGGAAAAAAAAATATCCCAAAGTGAAGCTCAATTACCTATACCTTCAAAATTCATTATAATGTTTCAACACATTCAAGCTGGGTGTTGAAATCCTGTCTCTTTCACCATTTCTAAAAAAGCATTTTTAGAGAAGCCTTCACGTGGGTTGGTTGGAGCGCTGAAGGGTGGGTTGTTGTTATTCAGCACATGAAATAAATATCAAAAATCTTTTGAGCTGGATAAAAGTTAACTGTAGGGGATTCAGACGGATTCCAAATCATATAGGATTTTTTTTTTTTTTTTTTTGATGAACCACTTTGTAAATTAAACATTCTTCATCTTTTTTTGGAGGATGGGAGCTTGTTTAGTGCACCATGACTGTTTATGTGTACAACCAGGTCATCACAACACATATATTTCTTTTTTCAAGGATCGACATTTGAAGTGATTTGAGCATCAGTCCCCTTTTCTTTGCTAAGAGGCCTTCATGAAACATCTCTGCAGCTGTGCATCTATGTCGCTCTCTCTTTCTCTGAGTCTTATAAGTTTATAATGCACTGGGAGTAAAAGGAGTAATTTAAACACTGCAAGGAATGTCCACAACCCTGACCTGTTAGTGGCCCCTTCTCTACAAGCTCCTACACAATCAGGATGACAGAAATACAGGTTCATGTTTGCAGTAATTGAGTTTTAGAAAATACTAAACAAGGAGAAAAGTTACTCTTTCTGTGATGAGTTTGAGGTGGATGTTGTGTACCAGGAGCTGAAATGATGCTATAAAGGGAAAAGGAGAGGGAATGGATGGTAATATAAATCTAAAAAACAAAACAAAAGGTGCATAGATAAATGTGAGACATAGAGGGAAAAAAGATATATCCCCACACCCCAAATTCACCCCCTCCCCTCCCCTCCCCTCCACTCTGCACCGTGACAGCCTGGGCACCTGAGCAGACCGGTTCCTCCCCTCTCCTTCTCCTCCTTCCCCTGCAGCCGCCATTCCATGCATGTGGTGTCACCCCAACCCCAAAGACACGCACGCACGCACACACACACACACACACGCATAAGCGCTCACACACATGTGCGCTCAAGACCACCTCCAGGGCCCCTCTTTGGCAGGGCCAGTCCCAAGGGAGAGGTTAGTATGATGGATGTCTGATTGGTAGCCCTCCCTTAGGGCCTCCCTCTCCGTCACCTCTCTGCGCTCTGAATTAAAAGGCCGTTTGTCTCCTCTGAGTCCTCAGCTGTAGAGTGCCGGCCTGCAATTTCACAGCACTCAGAGAGAGAGGGAGACCATTACAGAGGAGGTTGTCAGGGGAGCCATCAGAGCCCGGACACGCCTGAGGGACTCTCTCTTTCCCCTCTATCTTTCCCTGCTCCCCGTCTCCTCCTGCTCAGCCCACCAACACCTCTATCCCACAGGAGGCAGCCAACCTTACACTCACAAATATATAAATATTCAAGGCTTCAGACACATTCAAGCATATATGCACCTATGTGCATATAAGCATACACACATGATCACAGACACTGGCATCTGTAAATTCACCTCTCTGCTGGTGCTTACATAAATTAACACGTATCTAAGGTTAAAGCAAGAATACATATCACATGCTTCCTCTTGGAATTCGTAAGCAATAAAACACATTTTTACTTAATTCAATACACTCACTATTATAGGTAGAAACTGCTGTATATCTAACCCTGAGTCAGTTTGCTTCTATACTTGTGCTGCTGTTACACAATAACATTTACCATTATCCAATAAATGTCAGTTGTGGTCACAATGACAAAGTTTACATATGCTCACTAAAGGATAAGGCTGACATTATTATATATCTATACTAGTTTACAATCCCATGAAAAACAGCAATGCGTTAGGGTTTGAGTATGGTTGAAAGAACTAGCTCCTATGTCATCCAACCATGACTGAAGGTAAAAGAGTTTTTTTTTCTCCTCCAAATGACCACACCTAATGGCAGTGAAAAGTCAGCCAACATTGCATTTTGCGTATATTTGTAGTCTTGATCAGTGTTGGGTAAATTACTTGAAAGTTTTAAGCAATTGATGGTATTGTACTTTTTTTTTTAAAGTACTCACCAGCAACAGTAACGCATTAAATTAGACTCAACACCCTACTTTTTTTACTCAGTGCATCAAAGTTACCTTTAAACAACTCAAAATCCTCCACAGACCATATGTATTTAACACATAGAAAACACAAATGCAACATTTGTGGTATAACAAGAAGGCAGGATTCAGTTTTGGAAGGATTTACTCAACATCCGAAAGCTAGCATTAGCGCAGCAGCTCTCCAAAAGTCCCGACCTCAGCTGCATGACTTTACTCCCTCCCATCCTGAATTAAACTTGTGTCAGGTGACTCGTGGTGAACTCGCTGCCAACGTTAGCAAACCTGCTAAAAACACACGTATGAGTAAGACAATTTTGGAATTGCCCCAAATCGTATTTCTGCAGTCTGTTAGCTGAACATAGCGACCATACTGATATCAACCGCTGACTCCAAAGTGTAAAAATAGTGGAGCCTTATTGGATAAGTGACTGTAATGTAATTACTTCATTTTAAATTACTCATTACTCTAACACGCTACAATGTAATGCCCAACACTGGTCTTGATGCACACAGTGTACACATAACAAACAGTCTCCCCTGCTGTGCACATGAGAGGGGACAAATGACATCATATGGTGTTAGGTGGGGGAGCTTCAGATGCTGTGTGATGAGCCGACCTTTAGTCCTTTAGTCCTTTAGTCCCTGCCATGCCTGTGGCACTGAGCCCGCTGGTAAATCTTTAACAACAGCTCACAAATATACAGTTTAATATTTTAAAAGAGGCTCAGAAATGTCCTAAAACAGCTGGGCTTTATAGCTTTTAGTTAACGTCACTCAATTAAGGGGACATAGTGTATTTCTTAGGGATCAACAGCAGATTATTATACATTTGGTGCTGTAGTGAATATTTAAAGCAGCAGGAGAGTGAGTGGGAGATTGAGCCAGAATTATGCAATGTTTGTGTGTTCATTATAATTAACCAGTGCAACAAGCAGTGTTTTTGGACAAAAAAATTACGTCCAATTCTGCATTCACATGGATTCAGGCAGATGGTCGACGGCAGATTGACAGCCCCTTTACACAGGCGTTATTTCGACAAAACCGACCTCATACTGGATATTCAAATGGGTACTTTCTTGCCTATAAAATGACATATTTGCTTATCATACGTCAACATTTCTAGCATTTTCGTAACATCTGGCTGTAAATTCCATTGTGAAGGATGTGAAATATTTTAACTTTTTAAAGCTAATACTCTCTGCCGGCCTCACCTAATTTTATCATCCTGCTCTCATCCACTAAAATTAAAGTTGGGTTTGCCATCTTCTATCTGCCTCAATCCAAGTGATAATGGGAGAAACATAGAACATTGCCAGATTTAAGCTCCAAGATAGAAAGAACATACATAAATGCATATATTATGTATAGCGACAAGAAGAACTGAATAAAAAGCAAATCAAGCCAATACATTGTATTGTATACACATGTCAGACACATTGAATCATATATATAAGTAAAGAAATTAAACATACAACACTCTCATATACATTGATGGTAAGAATCCAACAAAAGCTGAAATATGTAATACCGCTTGTATGTAAACATGTAATCTACATTAATCTGTTATGTCAAGCAGACATTTTCAGGGAAAGATGAACTCTAAGATTATAATAAAAATGGACGGTATAGGAAATAAAATGCTTTTCATTCTCAGCCTTATCCGGATCGAGACTGTCCTCACGAGAAAACGACACAATAAGTCATAATGTCAGTCACCCAAAAAAAACGACATAGAGTTAGTGTAGTAATTATGACCTGGACTGGAGCAGTGGCACAGTGCAGATAACAGATATAGACGTATGTGGACGGATTTCGTCATTCAGAGGAGGAGAGGGGATGAGGTTAGTAATGTACGGGATATTGCTGTTTGCTTCCTGTTTCCAACCCTGAGTGGGGTAGCTTTTTAAAAAGTAGGGTCCCGTAACCTTAACCCTGTGGCCTAACTCTAAGGAAGAAGCAACCTTAACCCACTTGTTGGTACTTGAAAGCTTGGTAATGTAATTTATTTAGTTTTAAAGCACTTTGAGCTGCATTTCTTGTATGAAAGGAACTAAACAAATAAAGTTATGATTATTATTACCATCATTAACCCACACCACACGTTTCTCTAACCTTCACTTGGTGATCACTTTTACCCAAATCATGATCTCTCCCTAAACCCAACCACGTGATTCTTATGCCTAAATATAACCAGACCTTAACCACAGCGTTGTCACATCATTATTTTTTAACAGTGAATTGTTTGAACGGTTTCAGAAACAACAGAAAAATGATGACGCCCTGCTGATTAGGCTACTGCCAATAAAGGTGTTAAATTAGAAAAAGCAACCTGATCATACGACCTATCCCTCCTGTGGCCCTTTTCATGTGGGAGGACAAACAGGTGTTATAACTCAAAAATGAGGTATAGTTTCCTCTAAATGAGGCTATTGACCATAATTTCCAAACAATATGTGTAAGACCTGTGGTAGTAAGTTGGAAAGAAGGTGGTTAAAAAGGTCTAAAAACACAGAATTGGGTGATCATTTATATCTTATATCTTATACATAAGACAACAAGAGGGTTACTCATTGCCTAGATCATACAGGTAACACTGTTAAGTCCTCTTTTGGGACTGAATATCACCGTCCGGTTTCAACAGTCAAAGGCAGGATGTCAGATCTAAACTGAGCACAAAAAGACACCTCTGAGCTCTGGTCAGGTTCAAGTTGACATATCAGTCGGGATGATAAGTATGCTCACACAATACTCTCAATTTTAGGTTCTTCACAATTTCTTCTTACCATTTTTCAACGTATTTCTATTTATGTACTTTAAACCAAAAGTTTAAAATAATTCCCTTTACTGATGGGCTTTTCAAATCCAATTAAAGCTTTGTTTAATGAGTCTGTTTAGTGGGAGGCATGTTGATTAACCTAACATGTCACCTTTTTTTTTTTTGCAAGGCTCCCATCCCATATCACCACACTGACAGTTATGTATAAAGCCAATCTGTATGTAAGCTGTGTAATTTAGAGTTCATTACACCTGTGCTGTGTGTAAAGAAACCTTTCCCTCCCTTAATGAAGTGCAAGCTGTCTTTATATTTTGAGTTTCAAATAAATGTGCCTTCCCTTTCAAATTCCTCTTGAATTACAACCACCTGGAACTTATTTTTTGAAGCACTTTTGTCCAAGAAGAATCTGCTCTCATCTTGAATAAATGTCTTCTCTCTTCATTAGAAGGACGGGTCAGAATGGGAAGGTATTGTCAAGGAAAAATGAACGTGGCAGGAATGTCAACTCACAAATGTAAACTTCTTGATTACCCGGAATAAAGGACTAATTCAAACAACCGGATTCGCCTTTCACCCTGTAAGCACTAAATCACACACGATTCTGCGTGCAAACAAACACACGCAGACATACACAAACATGCTTGCTGCGGGTATCCTATGTAGCACATGCGCATAGATAATTGGAGCGTTATTCGGCGCCGGGTGAGCAGGAGTCGCTGTGCATAGCTGATCATTAGGTCGAATTTCTTCCCTCTATAGTCAACCGCTGGTTAAAGTGGTGTGACTTTATGTGTAATGGTGTAAAGAGACAGGTGGATGGGTTCTGGGTAGTTTTGGAGAGCAAAAAAAAGCCTGACTGGATGGCTCACACTGTGTTGAGTTCAGCCCCTGTCATTGAGATATAATGAGGGAGATCACCTTTCACTGTGGGCCATCCTAATGAGGTAATGAATGGGGGTGTGCATTGCACCTTTGCCCTCACCTACTCTATTAATCAGAGTAGGGTCATACGCAGCCGGCAGGACCCAACCTCCCCCATCTGGCAGCACTAATGGACCAAGCGATGGATTGAAGGTGCTTTTAGTCAAAGAGCTCTGGTTAGTAACCAGGAGAGGAGAGGAGAGGAGGAGAGGAGGTATAGTTTCCTGATAGGAAGAAGGACCAACGGGTAACACAGGTGTGGAAGTAGCTGCCTGGGAGAATGTTTTACACCTCCGAGGTAGCAGGAGTGAGGAGCGTGTGTGTGAAGTTGACCTTTCACCTCATCTCTGCCACCTTGAGGGAGGATCAGGAGGGTCAGCCGGACTATCTGGACTGCCAATAGCAATATCAGACATAAAGTGTATGGGCCAAAATGAAGGACGGTATCATTATGTTGTATCTGATGGCAAGAAAATGCATGTTTTGTTACGTTTGGGTACATTTGTGATAATTAATTCATTATTTTACCCTGTGCTACAAAATCAAAGCAAAAATAACTACACATTTCAAAATTAAGACCATTTTCTGCCACAGAGTCAAAGCTAGCTGAGGAAATGTTCATGGCTAATCTTAACTGAAAGCTAAATTTACTTGGCTTTTTGAGGCTGGATGAAAAAGTCAGCAGGATCACCAAAGTTATCGGGATTCATCAGTCTGGGCGCTGTGGATACTGTGCCAAATTTCACAGCAATCCGTCAAAGAGTTGTTGAGATATTTTAGTAAACGATGGCACGAGAGGAAAAAGTCAGAAGATCACCGACGTTGGTGGGATTCATCCTGGTGGGGGTCATGAATGTTTGTACAGAAACTTCACAGCAATCCATCCGTTATGTGCTCAGATATTTCAGTCAGGACCAAAGTGGTGGACTGAACGACAGACCGACCAAAGTCCAAAATTGCCATCCCTCGAGGTCCCACTGATCTGCTAAAAGGTAACTAGCAAAGCTTAGCAGAGTAGCATTAACTGTTATCCTTACTTTGACTCAATTTCACTGGATTTAGTGCTGTTGCTCTACCTTTAAAATAGTGTTTCAAATTGTTTACTGATTTATTATGTCTATTTAAACCTGCATTAATAGATTTTTGAGCTACTTTTAAGTTGATATGTTGATTTTGTTAGCAAACGGTTGCTTATTTCCACATCCAGCAGTTACAGAGCAACATTATCATTTATTTGGAGTCATGGTTCTGTCCACCTGCTGAATGTAAAGTCCAATATTCACAATTTTTTAGCTCTGTTTGTGCTCCTTACCATCTCCTAAGGGGAAATATCAGGCTCTTTAGCTTCTAAATGCTCCACTATGTTCTCCAGCTAGTCTACAGCTAACTGTGTCTGTTTGCCGTTTGGTGCTGAACAGGTACAGAGGCTTTTTAGAGGCCTAATACAACGATATGAGAGCGCTGAGAGTGAACCGAAACAGTAAAGTTGCAGCCGGACAGCTAAACAATGAGCTGAAACTCAATATAAAGCTCCATAAAGCTGCAAAGTTACTGATAATTCTCTGTAGGTTCATCACTACGAGCCACGACCAACACATTAATTACACAGTGTCATTTGATGCACTGATATTAAATCAAATGTACATTATCGCCTAAATTGTAAATTGACAGACACATAGCAAAACAGAAATGCATTTAATTCCTATAAACGATGAACTTTAAATCAGTATTTTCTAAAAAGCCTCCACAAAAACAAAAATGCTACGAAATCATCTATTCAGAGGTTTTTGCATCCATTTGAATGCCAAAAATATTCAATTTTGACTATTTAATATTAAATTCAGTGTTTTCAATTAAAGTATAATGAGAAAGAATTCAGTACCCTTTTTTTTTCTTCCACCACTGCAGATATTTGTCCAAATTATTTGGAAATTGGTTTGCTATGGGCCACTTTAAGGCTGAAATCCAGCTGGGTTGCCATTAGTTACATGGAGGAAATGCTGATTACATAATTACCAATACAAGATGTAAGCAAACAAGATATAAATTATTTTATGATCCTAATCAAATTATCAGATGCATTTATATTTTCCCAGCCCACTCTCCAATTTATTTTCCTTATAAATAAATATCCATTATAATAAATTATACATTAATCTACTTAGATTTAAACAGGATCCTCCAATTGGTCAGCTGCGTGCAAACGAGGAGGATCTTAGGGTGAATTGGACTGGACTCAGAAAGGCTGGGCAGTAAAAAGAAGGGAGGAGGAGGCAGACGTGACGGAGGGGGGGAAATAATCTCAGCTATGTATGTGTTCTCAGCATCTCGTCCTCCCCTGGCTAACCGCACCGGCGGCCACTTGAATTAGCAGCAGAGGATTATGGGCAGAGAGCCTCATTAATCTGGGCAACAAACAGTGGCCAGTGTGAATATTTGCACCCAGAAATTGAAAAGATTAAGTCCTATTTGACAATGACTGGCAGGCTCTACGCTGCAAGAGGCTACTGTTAAATATTCATATCCTGGACTCCTTCTCTGTCTGTCTGTCGGTCTCCTGTGTGTGTGTGTGTGTGTGTGTGTGTGTGTGTGTGTGTGTGTGTGTGTGTGTGTGTGTGTGTGTGTGTGTGTGTGTGTGTGTGTGTGTTGATGTTTAAATGGAAGTAACGTGCAAAGACAATAGATGAGGTTTTGGGATGTTTTTAAAATTCATTTGGAGTTTATTTACTATAATATAGACAGAACCCATTATCATGAGTTGTATCTATATGCTGTCAAACTAGCATGTATCTTTTTATCACACTTAAATGGCATCAAATATCTATATATATATATATATATATATATATATATATATATATATATATATATATATATATATATATATATATATGTATTACATACGTTTAAGAGAAGAGCAATACTGTGAGCACACATAAAAAAGTAAAGTGGTTTGTGCAGTCAATAATTATACAATTTTATAACATAAACCTAATAAACTACTACTTTTTAACCTAATCCGAAGGATTGAGTGCTTTTGTCTAACACTGAGGATTGTTAAAGTCAACTAAGAGGTCAGACACATTTCCTATACTCTAGTTTTCTATTTTAGTTTATGCATTTTTCTATTTGATAAAATCACTTTCAAATATTTTATAATCTACACAGTGTGATATAGGATTTTCCATTGTCTAGTTCTAAATTAGGGCTGCAACTATCCATTATCTTATCGATTAATCTGTTGATTAGTTTCTCAATCAATCAATTAGTTATTGGTCCGTAAAATGTAAGAAAATGATGAAAATGTCAATCAGGGTTTCCCAAATCTCAAGACGATGTCCTCAAATGTCTTCTTTTGTCTCCACCAACAGTCCACAACCCAACAACATTCAGTTTACTCATAAAACTAAAGAAACCAGAAAATATTCATTTGAGAAGCTGGAAATAAGAGAATATAGATTTAATCTTTCTTTAAAAAATGACTCAATAGTTGGTGATTCATTTAATTGATTAGAAACTCATCATTTAAATGCTCTATCCTCAACCTCACTGATTCAGACAATAGTGAGTCTTTCCACTCAGCTGGTCGAGGTTATGAGATTTTTTATCATTCATTGAATCAATCGGAATATATTAATTATTAATCCGAAACAAAACATTTTTAATATTTTTTGACCCTCAAAAGAATCATGCCAAAAAAGGGAAAGAGAAATGCTCTGGTCACTTTTGGATCTAGATTCAGGGATATACAGACAAACCCATAAACCCACTCTGAACACACACACTCACACACACACACACACACACACACACACACACACACACACACACACACACACACACACACACAGACACAAACAAATACACACATAGGTCACTTTTGGGGACATTACATAGACTGGTCTCAAGTCTGAAATTTGTCCCCGAAAGTAGACTATGACACAAACATACACACATATAAACACACACACACACACAAGCGTTAATGACCAGAAAAAAGGGCGGGGGTCTGCTGTGACATCCCATCGTTCTGCCCGCCTTGTCAGCCTGGCAGGAGATTCCCTCCTGCAAACGCTCAGCAAATACACCTGCTATTCATTTCCTACAAGGCAGAGAGGACTCGCCAGACCTGACAAAGCTATTTACCCACCTCCAGCCCAGCCTGTGCAGACGCTATCGCTAATGTTTTCCCTTCTGCAGGAGATCAATATGTTTGGAAGCAGACAAACAACCCTGCTCTGCCAGGCAGGCTCTTCCCGTTTAGCAGGCCACCACTGGGGGCCCTGACAGCAGATGTACACAACCGAATCAACAAGCAAGCGCTTCTCCAGAGTCAACACTGGACACAATCAACAGCGCAGGATCTACAACGCTAAGAATTAACACCACGGCCCATACCAAGGATCAACAGTCATCCTCGCTCACGTGCCAAGTCGTGTCGGCTTCCAGAAAACAAACCGCAGAAGGAATATTGATTTAGGCACGGAGCGTTCTGAGTATCATCACTGAAATTTAAAGCCTCGGGAATAAACATAAAGCTTTTATTCTGGTAAGCGTCGACACATAGTAAGCTGGAGAGCCGCACAGTATGGAATCCTCGAAGATGCTTAAGGCGGGCGAAGCGAAACGATTCAGACACATTCGGAGCAGCAGACAACTTTCTAGCAGATAACACAATGATATAAGCTCGAGTAAACAACAGCAACCAAACCAGACAATACAAACAGTGAGAGCCAGACTAAACCAACATCCAGGTCCCCTGATCTTCTCCTCTGGATAAGCCCTCATGCTCTCCGGGGCTTCCTCGCCTCCCCTCTGGTTTCCTATTTCTGTTGTTTCCTTCCCTCCTGTTTCCTCTCCCCTAGTTTCCTTTCCTCTCATTTGTCTCCTTTCGTTTCCTCTGCTCTTCTTTCCTCTCTTCTCATTTCCTCTCCCCTTGTTTCCTCTTGTCTTATTTCCTCTCACTTCTTATTTCCTCTCTTCCCGTTTCATTTCCTCTTCTCTCATTTCCTTTTCTCTTGTTTCTTCTTCCCTATTTTATCTATGCTTGTTTCCTTTCCTCCTGTTTCCTCCCTTCTTATTTCCTCTTCTCTTGTCTCTTCTCATGTTCTCTCCTCATTTCCTCTTTTCTTTTCCTCTTGTCTACTTCTCTTATTTCCTTTTATCTTGCCTCCTCTCACTTCCTCTCCTCTTGTCCCCCCTTTCTTTTCCTCTACTCTCTTCTTATTTCCTCTCTTCCGGTTTCCTCTGTTCTGATTTCCTCTCCTCTTGTCTCTTCTTGTTTCCTCTCTTCTTATTTCATTTCCTCTTGTCTACTCTTGTTTCCTGTTCTCTCATTTCCCTTTCTCTTGCCCCCTCTTACTTCCTCTTCTCTCCTCTTATTTCCTCTTCTCTTGTTTCCTCTCTTATTTCCATTTATCTTATTTTTTCTCCTCTATTTTTATTTCCTCTTATTTCCTTTCTTCTTGTCTCTTCTCGTGTTCTCTCTTCATTTCCTCTCTTCCTTTACTCTTGTCTACTCTTGTTTCCTGTTCTCTTATTTCCTTTTCTCTTGCCTCCTCTTTCTTCCTCTTCTCTCTTATTTACTCTCCTCTTGTTTCCTATAATCTAGTCTCTATTTTCCTCTTCTTTCCTCTCATTTCCTTTCCTCTCCGCTCATGTCCTCTCTTATTTCCATTTCACTTATTTTCTTTCCTCTATTTTCATTTTCTCCATTCGTTTCCTCTCCTCTCATCTTATTTCCTCTCCTCTCGTTTCCTCTTCTCTTGTTTCCTCTCATCTAGTCTTGTTTCCCCTTCTCTGCTCTCATTTCCTCTCACTTCCTTTCCTCTTGTCTCCCCTCATTTCTTCTCCTTTAATTTAGTCTCCTCTTGTCTCCTTTCGTTTCATCAACTCTCCTCTTATTTCCTCTCCTCTCATGTCCTCTCCTCTTGTCTCTTCTCATTTCCTCTCCTCTTATTTCATTTCCCCTTGTCTCCTTTTGTTTCCTGTTCTCTTAGTTCCTTTTTTTGCCTCCTCTTGCTTCCTCTTCTTTTTATTTCCTCTCCTCTTGATTCCTCTTCTCTCCTCATTTCCTCTCTTATTTCCATTTCTCTTATTTTCTCTCCTCTATTTTTATTTCCTCTCACTTCCTTTCCCCTTGTCTCCCCTCATTTCCTCTCCTTTTATTTCCTTTTGTCTCCTTTCATTTTCTCTACTCTCCTCTTATTTCTTCTCATCTCTTTTTATTTCCTCTCCTCTCATGTCCTTCCCTCTTATCCCCCTTGTTCCCTCTCCTCTCCTCTTATTTCCTCCTCCCTCTTCTCATTTTCTCCCCTCCCCTTTTGTTTCCTCTCCTACTGTTTCATCTCCACTTCTCTCTTCCCATTTCCTCTGGTTTCATTGCTTTTAAATTTTCCTCCTCCCCTCTCATTTGCTCTCCTCTCCCTACTTACTCAAATATAAAATCCACAAACATTTCTTTTTTTTGTTTGTTTTTGTTTGTTTTTACTTCTTCCACACTTTTTTGTCGCAATTTAGAACTTAAAAAACAAAAGAAACACATCATTACCACCAGGATTCACCACACTTTCTGTAATATATGCAGGAAACCCCCATGTGTCTGTTTACTCTTCACTGTGGTATTTTACACTGATGATTCTAAGGTAATAGGGTAAATGAGGAGAGGGTCAGAGGAAACAACTAATGTGTGTGTGTGTGTGTGTGTGTGTGTGTGTGTGTGTGTGTCTGTCTGTGTGTGTGTGTGTGTGTGTGTGTGTGTGTGTGTGTGTGTGTGTGTGTGTGTGTGTGTGTGTGTGTGTGTGTGTGTGTGTGTGTGTGTGTGTGCGCGCTGCAGCTCTGTGATCTAAAGAGGGGAGAGAAACGTGGAGAGGGCCGACATATGTGCATTTGAATACTCCTTTTGACGTGAAGCAGCTGTGTGCAAATGTGTGTGTGCGTGTGCTGAAGGTGGTCATGGGGTTGATTTCTGGTTTTACATGCATAGATGTCTGTGTGTCTTAGTGTGTGTGTGTGTGGGAGCGCTAGGGTGAGTGTGTTAAATTGTTCTGTGTTGCGGAGATAACACCAGATCCCTATCAGCTACATCAGGGGGCTTAAGACCCCGATGGGCGTGAGGGGAGAATGAATTTTCCTCACTACTCTGCATATTACAGGATTACACTGCACCTTTAGATATGCTTGGGCTGAGCCTGTCTCTGCCTTATGGCTATACACATGTAGATTATTGAAATATACTGTCACACAGTGCATGAATTGAAGCAACACCACAGGGACCTCACCGACTCCTGAAATGAAATACACTGAGGTGAGATAACCATGATAGGATTTTCCGACATTGTTCGGACAGAATAGTGTCTTCCTTTTCTTTTCAAAAAACCTAACCATAAACATTTCTCCTCACTGCTTTTTTTTTAACATATACTAAGAAGAAAAAGGAGCAATAAAATGTAGGACAACTGTTTATACAGATCGCAAATGGTGGTGTCCTACAGTCCTGTCACATTTTCATGCAAATATCGGACTCTATTTTAGTTAAATGTGTCATAATCAATAAAAAGAATATTATTGCTTTGTTGTTGTTGTAAATCGCATCTTATATGGTGCAACTTTGGTGAATTGGGTCCCAGGAGTGCTGATAAAAAGATCAGGTCCTGAAACCAACCCAACTAAATTGTTTCCCCAATTATGTTGTCATTCGAAGCCTGGATTATGTTCACAGGCAATGTTTTTTTTTAATTAATAAAGCGCTATGTTAATATATCACTCTGAAGTCGCAGAAAGTGTCACCTGTGTTATCTTCGGCCCTGATTACACCTGATAAAAATCACAAGTGGGCAGCATTAAACAGAAGGTTAAACGACCACCAAGACGCACTGTGACCTGATCACTCAAACCTCTTAGTGAAGTGGTCTGGGATGCATTTGACCACATATCTTTTGGCGTCACCAGCGAGGAACGTAACAGGAATATACGCCATCAATGCAGGATGTGCACAGATAAGCACAGATGTACGTGGTTGGACTAATCTGAACAGTTGGAATAGCTCTTACATTTATATTAGTTCTTAAACATTTGTATTAGCTCTTAACTCTTTAACCCACACTAAAAACAAATCTAGTGTTTGTCTGTTTGTTTGTTTTTTTGTGACCAGTTGTGAGCAAGGATACAGTACAGTTAACCTTTCAATATAGTTGTCATTCCTTCTAGAAATTAAATTGCATCATTTTGTCCTACTTAACCCTTACATCCTGTTCATATTCTGACTCATAATTAGTCTCTACACCAATTCATATTCTATTTTTTCATTTGTTGATTTGTTTAATAAACACAGGTCAAATTTGTACATTTACACATATAAAAATGTGTATCAGCTGCACAAAAGTAAAACAAATTATGCATTTTATTTCCATTTTTCTAAACTGTGGGTAAGATTAGGAAAAGTCTGACTAAAAGAAATGTGTATAGGGTGTTTTTACAGCTCTCAAATGTAAAAAAAAAAATGGGTAAAATGTGACCCTGAACAGTACATAAGGGTTAAATTGCTCAACCACTAACTTCCATACAATTACATTCAGTTGTCATCACAGGTTATTATATCATCCTCACCCACCCAATTATATATATACACACACTTTATACATAAAACCCCTAAACCCTCAGATACAGACAATCACAAATAGTCACACATGCACACACACAACACATCTGATGCTTGTCTGATTGACGTAATAACTGTGACCTTCTAGCAGAAGTGACGTAGGAAGCAACTAAATATGGACACAAGTGGTCAGCTCAAGATGCATAATAGAAACAGATGTGATCAGCGTTAATACAAGGTCTAAAAAGGGTCTCTGTGTTGATGGGTGTGACTTCTTGCTCCTTCTGCTCTTGCTCAACCTGTAACTGGCACACCTGCTCATCATTAGATGTTAGTTCTTAGATGCTCTAGGTCCTTTTGTTGCTGTATTATTAACAAAAAGGGAGTTCAGAGTGGCATACTCTTCGTGGTGACTCTTGTTTTAGGACAGACTTAAAAAAAACTATTCTTTAAGGTTCTGCCAGTGCCTAAACTTAACCATGAAAAGTTTAATATTGCTGTTTACTACCAGCCAGGGTTGTGAAGGTTACTTTGGAAATGTAATAGGTTACATATTACTAGTTAAGCGATTTATAATAAGTAATGTAACTATTTCAGTTACTTAATCAAAGTAATGTAACTTATTACATTTGATTACTTTCTAATGTTCTAACCAATGTTTTCAGCTGTTAGGGTAAATGTTCCCATTAAGCACCAAAATCTAAGCTCAGCTGTTTTTCATGGATACTGACATGATTTATAAGGGAGATCATTTCTCATAAAGCAACATTTATCTCTCATTTGAAAATGTATTCATTAGTTCATGTAGATTTTAGAATATAAAATAAAGATATTTGATGAAAAAAGTCAAAAGTCTGGCATGGAGGATAATTGGTACTGTGACACCATTTAAGTTAATTTCACAGAATTAAAAACAGCAATATATGTATTCAGTAACATGCTGAATATTAGAGAATAAGGAAAAACCCTCCTGAGCTAAACTTAAAGGTCTGACTTCATGTGTAAACGCCTTTGTAATCATCAAACTTACCTTTAAACTTAAACCTACAACATTGCCACCAGTGGATATTGTACTGCAAGAACAGACAGTGTTAAATCTTAAGTCTTACATTCAGTATCAACATTATTGCAAACTTCCTAAATACATTAACCTTTTCTTATTATGTTGAGAGGAAATTCATCCAGTATAACACTTCCGTAGTAAAATATGAACAACATTTCTAGGGGCCAGGGTTGCTGAAACTGTAAATATCTATAATCTCTAGCATCTTACTGAGCCCCTATTCAGCTCGGGGCCCCGCTCAAACCCCCCTCAGGTGCAACAGAGTCCATTACAAACTCGCCTACTATAGCGCCACACGTGCAGATGTGTAAGTAGACGATGTGAAGGTAGAAACGGGCCTCTGGGTTTGATGGCGGACAGAGGAAGGGGGACAAGGAGAGCAAGGAGGGGGCCATATTCTTCTTCTCTTTTCCCCTTCAGAGCCTTCTTCACCCAGCCCGTCTCTCCCCCTCCTCCTCCTCCTCCTCGCTGCCTCTGGCTAATTACTCCTTTTTTCAAATGCAAAGCAGCGACAGAAAGTGAGATGATTTCTCGGCTGCCGCTTTAGGGAAGAAGCGAGGAGAGAGGAGAGAAAGAAAGCCACCGCAAGAAAAGAGGAGCAAGAAGAGACGAGAGAGGCTGAATGGAAGAAAGAGGTGACTTTCTTTCCTCGGCTGGCAGGGACCTTTGAAGTTTGGGCAAGATGGAGAGGGGGAAGGGGGGGGGGGGTCTTTCTGTGAGGGGACAGAGGTAAGAAGGAAAAAAAAGCGAGAGAAGATCGTGTTAACGAGATGGCCTCTAAAGACGAATTAAATGGTGGGAGAAAAGAAACACGATCAGGCCTGGCCCTACTTATAGACTCCTCACAGACTCACTCTTTTCAGCGCCGCAGAGGTGTTCCAAAGCCTGAATTCCTTAGCTCAGCTCTTTAAAAGGCTTGGAGTGTGGGGTGTGTGAGTGAGGGGCTGCACTGGGGGCAATAGGGTGTGTGTATGAGTGCAAATGTGTGTGTGGGAGGGTCACTCGTCCTTTAGTCACACATCCCAGCCCCTCAATGGGGAGGTCAGGGACTTACACACCGATGGAGGGTCAGAAGTGGCAGGGATTACACGTCTGCTCTAAGCCCCCTAGATCCTAGTGTTTTCACTCCCTCTCGCTGTTTGTTGTTTTGTGGCGGAGCAGACGAAGGAAAGAAAAGGAGACGGTCGGGGGAATTAGTGTAAAGCTCTGGAGATGAATGGGCATCTTATTCGCACCTCTTGTTGGCTGTTTTTCAGCCCCCCCAAAACAGCCCTCCCATTCCTTGTCGCAGTGAAAGCACGTTAGGGTTGCCTTTGTGTGGACAAAAGGAGACTCCCCTCCTGGCTTTCATGCTCCTGCTGGAGCAACAAGAGGATTTGGCCCGCCGCGCAGCGCCCAGAGCTGCTCCAGCTTTGATTGGACATCGGCAGGAGAGAGCTCTGCCTCTCTTTCTTGATTAATCAAGTGATTCCAGTGCTCTCAATAACACCTTCTTTTTTTTTTACACACTTCTTTCTACGTCTCAATAATCCCATCCACCCCCCCAAACACCACCATGACAACCCATGTCTGTCTTGATTCTCCTCACTGGAGAACATTTTTGTCATCAGATTTTTTTTCTCCATTCGCTTCATGTGACTTTGTGCTAATCTGATCAGATCTGTGGGTGTTTTTATTTCTATGTGCTTATCACCACTGACATGAAAACATTAGCAGAACTAATTTAGAGGAGTTTTTTGTTGACCAAGAGTCGACCCAATGTGTCACTCAAAGCACAAGTGCCATCAACTGTCTGATTAAATTATAAATAGACCTGTGTTTTCTCTGCTGTAAACAGGCCTCTAGAGTGTGAAGTTATTCTTTTCTATTAGAGCGTTTTAAATACAAATTTCTCCGGCTCATGCATTATTCTGCTCTTGTATACGATTTATACGCGTTGAATTGTTGTCACGCTCCAAAGATGATTCTTTTATTATTATTTCTGATGCTGCATTAGACTATCGAGCAGATCCAGCTCAATTCAATTAATTTTATTTTATTTCTGTTCAGTTCAATTCAGAGGCAAACACACATTGCAGATATCATTCGCTGGTGTGAACGCGGGGTGTAAAGAAGGCTGAGCACTTCAACTTGCAAATTATTATTATTATTATTATTAAGTGCTTGATCCACTTGAGCTACACCTCTGGCAATGAAGAGAACATATATGTACATATATATAGCACATGTAAAATGTGTCATGCATAATATTTTGCGATCTGATTATATGATATGACAAATGATTTTTCTCACATTTCTAGAAAAGCAGAAGCTTTCAATGTTTCAAACATAAACATTTAACTGTTTATTTCCTTCTGCAGTGTTTGCTAATATCAACACACACAGGTAAACTTGGACCCAAGCTGTTTCCTAGCAACACAATGAAATGAAAAGGTGTAACCACAGTGTATTGTATGGCTACTGAGCTGCTGTGGTCAATCTGCTGAGGGTTGAGTGTCTTGTTTATTAAAGGGTTGGTTCATTAAACTGCAAAATGCCTTCTACTAAAGAAATAGCTTGTATGTAGATTGTTGCGTAACAAGGACACTGAAGTGACGTCCAAACACACATCTGTGCATGCTAGCTGCTACAACCTATGAGCTAACAGTCAGGGGTCAGCTTTATCAAGTTTGCAAGCTGAAACATGCAACATGAGATAGTTGTGTTGCATTAATTTTGACACATTTAAGATAATCTAAATAAATACTTGAAAAACTCTGACTTTGTGGTAGAGTCCATACGCGCCGTGCTTATATCCTGTACCCGACCTGCACTCTAATTAAAATCAGTCTATTACATCAGAAACACCAAAAATAAGTCTCCTCTTGCTTTTCTTTTTCTCAACTCCTCGGGATCCATTTTAACGACCCAAAACCATGCAGGACTGCTACGTGGTTCTTTAATGTCCAACTGAAATCACATTTAATCGTCCCCCTTTGCAGCCAAAAATAATATCAAGGTATTTTTTTAATGTAGTGGAGAACGGGGTCGGTTGTCACATTCATCAGATCTCGGTCCCTACAGGGCGCTGTTAAAAAGTATTGGTACTAAAAGTTTCAGAATTTAGGTGAGATGTTACTTCAGAGATAATTTCTGGAGTAAACTGCTAAACATTGAGGTGAGAGGATGTTTAGTGTATTAAATATCCAACTCTTCAGTGTTTCTCTTCTAGGCTTTTACACAATGAGTTTATAATAAAACAATTATTACCATTAAAAGTATGAAGAGAGGGCGATAGTTAGGTTGTTTTTTTTCTTAGAGATGCCTAAACATGAAGTTGTTACCTTTGCTGGTAGCAAAAAATCCCAGTTGGGGATGTTTGTCACTTTCTCTTTGGGGTTGGTTGTCACATGTTGGCATGTACATACATATGGTGTGATATATCTAGTCCTTTCTTTCTTTTAAGATAGCAAAATGACCAGGAGCCAAACAAGAGCCAGACGCCTCCAGATGTGAAACGTAATATTGCCATATAAGGACAAAAAATGTTTATGTTCTCTTGGTGCAGGAGATGTGTTAGGTTCTTGTATTTCAATGAAACTAAACATTTTAAATATTTTTTAAAGATTGTCTGCATTTTTTATGTTTCCCTATTACAATAGCACAGGGTCAACCAACAAGTGCACAAGACATATTTGACGTTTCACATCTTTTGAACAGAATCAGCTGAAGGAGAATAAGACCACTTTATTCCTACCTGACACTTTAGGCGTTCATTACAAATTAAAAGGGAATTTATTCAGTATACAGTTTATGTGGAATTCAAAGGAAAGTTAAAAAAAGTGTGACCAACCCCGTTCTCCCCTACTTTATGAGAAATGCTCCTTTTTGTCTCAGAAGGTTAGGGGGGAGGGCTGTTTTCTTTGTCTGATTGACAGCAGTCGGCCGAATGAGTGTCAATGTTACACCATAAAGAATGGAGACAAGGTAAACTGTTGTATCTACAAGTCATGTACGTACCAGACGTACTGTGTGTCACAGGGATTTTAAAGAGCAACGACCACACCAGAATTTAACAGGTCCAAAATGACATTTGCAGGTATGTTTACATGCTGTTTAATGTGCTGCAGCTAAAACAGCTAATGAGCTATGTAATCTGCATTTTTGGTGGCTCGTTCAACAAGCTAAGGTGCAGGACAAGACGTGTGTTCATGTTTTTAAGCTTGATAAGCTCAGACTTTAGCAAGGAAGCTAATAAAATGTTGTTGTTCAGAGTCTGTGGATCTTGTGTATCAGGATGCAATCAGGCTCAGTGTGACTGTCTGCTCTGCTGATGATAGAGCGACACGTTGTTGCTTTATTCAAAGATTTGATTAGCTATATCAAAATAAGGACTCCAGCTGTGTAAGCAGATGGTGGAACAGTATATAATCTAAATTAATAGATAATAAATATATGATAAATAATGTAAAACTAGAAGAAGCCAACATTTAGAAATGTAAGTTTTTTTCTCAAAGCAGAGCACGAGACAAGTGAGATTTGTTGCCATGTTAAACATAAAAGGTTTATTTTCAGGTGTATTTTCACAATGCTCATTCACTCCTGACAGACAGGAATCATACTTCTCATGGCTGCTGGAGGGCTTTGTCACGTCAACATAGACACGTTATTTTAGGGTATTCGCTGAAAGGACTGATGCTGCCGGTTTACTCGTGAAGACAGCCTCAGAAAAAGCTGGCACATGGAGGAACGGGGGGTTAATAGGGGCACGGCAGCTCATTTTTGCCCCAGGACCCCTGGCACATTAATCCAGCCCCGCCAATCTGTCCGAAAAATGCTCACTGTGCTAAATTATGAAAAAAAATCAACTTTTTCTGGTGCAAAACAAAACGTCTACAAAGAGACAAAACTGGCAGATGTGACTTTACTCCGCTTTGGATATTTATTTATTTTTTATATAAAAGGAATCACCATATTTTTTTTTATCTCTCAGTGCACTAATATATTCAGGCTTGGATTCCTTTTATTTTCAGTAAAATAGGTCTGTGTCGCAGCATACTTTCTTCACAGAATCTAAAAAAAACCAAAAAAACAAACCCAGATAAAACGAAAATGAGATGAGATCGGTAGAAGTAATACAGCAGTAATACGTTATTCCAGCTTGAAAGATAAACACTTGTGATTTTGATCTGTAAATTCAACAAAAATGTACCTGTCATCCACGTAGAGTACATTTATATTTCCTGCACACGCCGTCTTACCTGTGCTTTCAGCGTAGCTTCAGCCCCCACATACACCTGCTCTGCCTTAGATATACGTTTTCTTCACAACTCAACAATGTCGATTCGGAAATTTCTTTGCCTTATCAGCTCAGCAGCTTTGTATCTAGTTGGGGGGGATTTGCAGTGAGTGGGTGGGTGGCTGTTCTAGATGCTACAAAGACAAGAGGAAAAACAGAGAGAGAGAGAGAGAGAGAGAGAGAGAGAGAGAGAGAGAGGAGAGAGAGAGAAAGGGAAGAGGGGGTGAGAGGTGGTGATAAACAGAGTTGGGTGGTGGTGGTGGGGGGGGGCTTTCCAACGATAAATCAAGTTCCAGACTAATCTATTTAGCATGCTCTCACCATTATCCTGTCAGTGAAACAGCTAATTAATTAACTGATTCCACAATGAAGAGGTTTTGAATGAGCCCATTTAGATAATTACTACAAGGAGCCGATTGGGCCAGTCATTTACAACTGTCACATAGGTTCCAGCATTGGCAGCTGCCCCTCACTCTGGCACTGGCCTTCACTGTCACAAACACTCTCCATATACAGCACGACGACGGCGGCAATCATCAACAACTCTGAGCTTTTATAAGGTTTTTTTGAAGCACACCGATTGAATACAAGCATAAATTTGTTTTTCTTTTGAATCATTGGAACGAGTTCATGAGCAAAACAAAACTCACAATATTTGTTTTTAGTCACACATTTAAGATGATTATCCAAAGTGTTTTGACATATTTTTCTTTTAGAAAAGGAAGCAGGAAAGATGAAAGACAGTAAAGGATGTACAACAAAAGTCATGAGCCTGAGTCAATATGAGTATGAAAACAGGAAGAGGACTGTGATCTATTATGCTATTGGTGCATGTTTGAACTTATTTTTGCCAGTTTAAGACATTGATATTTCATCTGCACACAACAAGGTAATATTCTGCACACTAAAAAACACCTCTGAGATTATTGATGAGCAAAGATAATGAGCAAAAATACAAATAATAATGAGATTTCCTTCAACAAAATGATGGCTGTGGAAATTATCTGCATCATTGACTGCAAAGTTAATAAAAATCTTGTTTTAAGTTAATTCTGTTAAGACGTGTAGATTGCCTGATTTGGAAATGGTATAAATAGAAATAACTCCTTATTCAACTCTAGTAACATTGATAACATCTGATTGGTATTTTAAAAAAATAAAAAGCTGCTGCCAGCCACTTGGGAAGTGAAAACTCTCACCAACACCAACACTAAGTTAACAGCTGCATTACAGGAAACAATTTGGGGTAAAATTAACATACTGAGGCTGTAGTTAGAAATTGGTGCATATGATGAAACTGACTTTGAGATGTTTGCGATTCAGAACTGTGAATATCTTCTGTTACTCAAACATTTCAGTCACAAAGTGGCTCATAAGTTTTGCAAGAGGAAAAATGTTAAAAAATATATAACTCGCCAAATGGTAGAAAGTCTTTTTAGCAACTTATATTTAGACAAAAGAACGTCAGGAGGGTGTAAAGTAACAAAAATAAACATGAAGAAGAAGATAACAAACGAGAAAGTTCTCTTCCATTAGAGTCAATACGAAATTAAAGATAGTGCAGCATGTTTTTCTTCACTGGAGTGCTGCTCCGCCACAGTGGTCACTGGTGGCCGGAAGATATATTACAGAAATACTGGAGCGTGTGTATATGTTCCCTCAGCCCTATGTTCCCTCAGTTTAATAATAAAAAAAATTCACCTGTCTTTCAAGCATTTTCATTGATGCATGGGGCATTGGTTAAGAGGGGGCAACAACACGTTATGTGCATTAGGGAATGGCCATACCTGTGCTGTGGGAGCGTAGGCCTGAGGGAACATAGCTCCTAATTTTGTTAGGGAGAAATGTTGTTAGAAATGAGGGAACATAGGGCTGAGGGAACATAGGGATGACCCCAGAAAGACTACTGAGTAGAACGGTAATCGTCATTTGGTGAATTTGCATTGTTAGCATTCTTCCTATAACTAATTGTATGAGCTACTCAGTGTCTAAAAATGACAGACAGGAGTTTTACATGCAGTTAGACTCTATTCAGACTTACTTCAGCCCTGTGTAAAAAAAACACGCCTGCTTCATCATTTGAATGGGGACTCTCCGTAAAAGGTATTCATAAAAAGGTGACAAAGGGTACTGCAATGGCCTGGTAGGTTACTTTTAACATGAATGCCATATTTATACTGTTGACCTCATAATTGTCACCATGAAAGATATAATAATTATTATCACTGTGGATGTTTCACCAGTTGTAAAATCCTGTCTATGTACACTGTTTCGTGTGCGTGATCAACCTTCAACTCCAAATCTATAAAACTTGTCAGATAAAAAGCATTGGAAGGATTTGACAACTCTGGAAAGTTAACACAGCAACAATTATTTTACCCTCCGTCGAGCAGACTGAAAGATAAACAGTAAAATGACACTGTTCACGTTAGATAGATATAGATGGATAGATATTATGGGGAAATTTGTCTTGGACTTTTTCAAAGCAAGACCCATCAACCAATGGCACAACACCAGCAAACATAAGACAATGAGTATACAAAGGTACAATACAACAAAAAATAATAAAAATGGTTAAAATGCCTGTAACTAAATTTGTTCCATGTTGTAGTGTAAACGGATCAGTGACAAATAAAGGTTGGCAAGATGAACAATTCAAAAATATCTTAAAAATAGTCTGAAAAGCAGCTTCAGGTTTTTTAAAATGTATATTTTGTATTTTGTTGGTTTTATATCATTTGAAATGACGTTTGCACCATTTTTTACCAAAAGTAAGACTGAATGCTCCTGAAAATGTCAAATGGTGTGACCACAAAAGAATGATAAATATTAAATATTTCATCCACCGACATTGTATTAAAGTGTACTCATACAAAATAATTAATTGATTTTAAAACATTGAATGAAAAGAAACATTTTTCGTAGTATTTTCTACATTTAAATTTTAAAGCATTTTGTCAATATTGAGCAGGACCGAATGACAACAGGTCCGAAAAACAACATTTTTTTCTAAATAATTTGTGACAAATGATGTAAAATGTGTTACAAAACATTGTATTTCATTGCAAAAGTGGATTATATTTATTGCACATTTTACTTCACATTTATTTTCCTGTATATATAATCAAATTTTTATGAATAAATACTGGTTACACCAATTGGACACTGTGTTAAATCACGTCATTGGCCGTTATACATATTATTCAGGAGACAGACCAACACTGTGATACCTCAAGATAAGGAGGTAAGATTCATTCAGTTTTCTTAAAACCTATCAACAAATTTGCAAGTTAAATATAAAGTCATGCAACAGTTTGTGTCGTCGTGTTTCACCTTAAAAACGTCCACATCCTGACATTTTTGGTAGCATTTTTCTAACAATCCACATCTCTCCAGTGCAGAAAAAAGCCCCACAGAGCACGAGAACAGTACTTGATGTAAGAGGCTCTAGGCTAAAAAAACAAAACAAAAAACAAACAAACAAAAAAAAAACCCCCACCATGACTCCTCTAATCCAAGAGGGTCGAATCTGCAGCACTCATAAGGAATTAAGAGAAAAAATAAACAGCCTGCGTGGGAGGTTAATTAGCTTTCCAACAAATGATACCAATACTCGAGCTACTATCTGTTCAAATAAACAATTACATGATCAATTCTGGTTGATTAAAGAAAAACACGATTTTCATAGTTCTGGTCTGAATGAGGGGAAGCTCATTACAAGCATGGATTATATTTAATGTTTTTTTCAGCTCATCTTCAAACAATTTTACAGCAGTGGATCTCTCTGTATTTGACCTCTTTGCAGCCTGCTCCACATAAAGGACATGTGTCAATCTCATTAGGATTGAGAGAATAGAAATTACTTTATATAGTCTACAAGAGACAAATGAGGCAATTTAGTACAACACTAGAAAAATGTCTTTTAAACTCTTAAATTCATTAAATGAAAAGTATAATGTCAATCTTACATCATTGTGTTTATAGGAACTTCTTAAGAAACTTTTAATCACTTTCATCATGCATTTAAAGGGATTGTATCATACATATACCATCCCAGATCTATATTTATGTTCTTATATAAATCTTCTATGACCCATATGTACTGGCCCCTTAATGTAGTTAAGCCTCTGTCTCTTAGAGGTAGTTTCACCCCTCTGTTCTGATTAACCATCCTTCAGTAGCAGGATTTCACTTCTTTTTCTTGTTCTTTACTTGAAATGGAAACTTCTCAGATGCATCCTTACATCATTGAATCAGATCCAACATATGTGAGCGAACATGGCGAGGACCGTTTGCGTGCATGCCCCAAAATCTGACATGAACACGACGAAGAAGTAGAGGTAAAAAAAGCATTTTTACACATGTTCACTCAAGTTTAGGAATTTTTAATTAGGGCCCGACCAATACTGGATTTTTGGGGCCAATGCTGATACCGATATTAGGGAGCCAATATCGATATATCACCCGATTATCTTATATCTACATAAAAAGCCAATTTTTTGCAATGTGGTTATCAAACACTTGTGGCAAAGATATGTAATGGAGGCATGATATTTTACAGTTTAACTATATTTATTGTATGTACACTAAAACACTAAACCTCACTGGGAATTTAATAATTATGAATCAATATAAATAATAAAACACATACAACAAACAATATACGTTCTTTTAAACTTGAATGAAGAAAAAGGATACATATACATAAAATGCTGCCTATATGACTTAAAAATATATATGTTGGTGCATATCAGACAACATACATGCCGCTACCGATTTATCGATCTGGCTCTACTTTTAATCATGTTTAACATCAATAACCAACCTTTTATCAGTGTAAAAATGACAGAAAACCACAAAAAGCATCATGTGTCTCCTTTGAATCCTTAAATAAAATATCAAACTATTGTCGACTATGTTATTGCTTCAGTTCTCCCGCTGTGAGTGACTGAATGAACCATCATCTGAGCTGCTCGGGTCACTGTGTCACATCACCCCTTGTCCACACACACACACACACACACACACACACACACACACACACACACACACACACACACACACACACTGTCTGGTCCTGTTCATAGTGTGGGAAAGCCCAACTTAAATCCAGACCACCACTCGGAGCACAATAGTCTAAAGGTGGTTATCTCATTGCCTGAGTCACTGATCAGGGTTTTGTCTTGTCACCTTTTTTTCACTCAAACAGCAGCAGACAGCTCAATCCACTCCATCAGATCAGAGCTCTTCTCTCCATATCTCCCCTTTCCCTCCTTTTCTTTTCCCTTTCTCTAAATAATGGTCAATCCCACATCAATACGCAAGGCTTCTTTCACTGCGTCTATTCCCCGAGGTGGCCTCATTACCCCGGGTGTTTTGTTTGTTTGTTCCTCGGTTAAAGAAGCTGAATTGAGCAGCCGGCAGGGGTGGACAGGAGGGAGAGGACAGCCAGTGGGAGGTGTGGGGAGGGGGGCGGGGGGGGGGGGGTGAAGATGTGGTTTTTAGAGGGGAACACAGAGCGGAGGACACTGGGGTCCCTGTGGTTCTGAGGAGGACAGATCAGCCATCGCAGGGCAGGAGGTCATGAGAGGTTGCTGCTGATGATTGCGTCGGTGATGACGACAATAACAGGAATAACAGGAAGGTGACGCCAGTGATGATGATCGTGATGATGTGTGAGTGTGAATACGCTTCATTGTAGTGCAGTTATTCATTAAAGAGGACGTATCAGGGACATTTTCAAGTGTATTATTTATCTTTGCATGGTTAAAAGTAAAAGAAAACAACTTTCTCGAACTTTCTCTTCTGTGGTTTTGGGAGGCTACATAAACAATCAGTAGTGGTCGGATTGCAGTCTATTTTTCACTGGTCTTTACTGGAAATGTAAACTTCTCAAATAAATATGTACATATTCAATGAGTGTCCTATAAAGGGTTAACATCGACATCTGACATTATAACTACTGCTGGGTGTCAGTACTCCTTTAAGGTATCGACCGAAATAAATCAATACCAAGTAGTATCGATACGTCTCCCGTCAATCGATACCTACAATCGATCCTTTTTGCACCCAGAGCTAGAAAATTATGACTATTTGTATGGACTTGCTCACAGCCAATCAACGCAAGTGTTCTTGGATTTAATGCAACATGTGATTGGCCCACTGCCACAGCAGCTACAACCCGTCTGTGGTGGTGAAGTCGTGGTGAATTTGAGTTAGCGCGCTTAGCAGTTCAGCAGCCAAGATGCCACCTAAACGCTCTAAAGTGTGTCTACACTACACGCCTGTTACACCAGATACAAGAATGATGGGTATGTAATGAAGTACTCAGTTGGTTTCAGTATCACTTTAAGGGTAATTGGATTGGTACTAGTATTGTAATGTTTTAAATGACACCCAGCCCTACTTATAACAGTATTAAAAATGACCAAAAAGCCTGACATGTCCCCTTTAACAACTTTCTTTTTTACTGAAATCCAGCATGTGGTGTGTCAAATCAAGCGCTCCCTCTCCTTCACAGGTAAACTGTCCACTGACCAATCCCAGGTGTTTACGTCAATCATGCTGTGATTGCCCCTCTCTGCAGAGCTTCTTAAACACAGTTCAGGCTGCAGGAGAGAACATTTTCTCTCCACAGGCGACCTACAAATATAATAACCCTAACCCTATCACAGCTATTTGGTGGCAGGCTGTGAATGCATTACTATTATTACTGAGGTGCTTTTACATATATATTTATACCAAGCCTTAAGACAATACTGATTTTGATTTA
Organism: Scomber scombrus; assembly: GCF_963691925.1. Lineage (NCBI taxonomy): Eukaryota > Metazoa > Chordata > Actinopteri > Scombriformes > Scombridae > Scomber > Scomber scombrus. Next base: position 23,346,722 of record NC_084984.1, read on the forward strand.
AAGATTTGTATAATTGAAGAAAGTTCTGTTTAATGCATCCAATATGCAACGTGAAGGCAGTTTTCTGTCAATGTGCAATAGAAGTATTTGGATATCAAAAAATAAGTAATAATTGTTGCACGTAGTCATGATGTTGCATAACTACAATTTTAGGCATAATTTTGCCACTGCAGCCAGTTCATCCACCTCTTCACATGCACAGTGCACAATGAGATTTGCACTTAACACCTGCCAGGTCTATGTCAAGGCTTCGCTCTCATTTTTCCTGCAGGTTACTTAGCCGCTAAGGGCAAGACGCTTTCACAACATGAGAGCTTAAAAAGTCTCCGGCTTTGAGACAGAAGTGGTGGAGTAGAGGAGCTGAACAGGCAGGAGGAAGGAGACATGTAAGAAAAGCAATGTGAACTTTACAAAATTACAGAAATTGCAACATGTTTTCAAAAGCCGAAAAAACATACAGCGGCGATAGACTTCAAGATGTTTGCAAAACTGACATGGAGGGGTTGCTTTGGGGCCAATGATGAGAGTGTGGGAGAGATGTTTTTTCCCTATGTTATACGTCTCTAAGAAAGACGAGCGCAATACCTGGAATTGCACGGTGCACGGAGAAAGAAAAATAGTGTGCAGAGGTGAAAACTCCAGCAACACACTGTGACACATGGTGAGACCAACATGTTTCAGCTATAGTGGCCTTCATCAGGGTCATCATAAAACATGTTACAACCAACATTTAAGGAAAATGAGCATGAAAGAAAAAGAGTAAGTTTAAAAAATGTACATATGTAAAGTTTTCTGTAAACTTAACAAAGGAAAAAACTCAATCTTGAGGTTTTATTTTCAGTTTTCATGACATTTTTATGCAGAAGTACATTTTCTGATAATATTTCTGTACTTTCACTAAAGTAAAAATGCAAATGTGAGACTTTAACTTGTAATTGAGCAGTCCTATATAAGTAAAGGTTATAAATACTTCCTCCCCCACTTGGGAAAAAACTACACTTTTACCTTTTCTCTGACCAGCCGAGCCAATAATGCATACTTCATATCTCAGTGATTTTTTTCCCTTATTCTTGCGATTCCAAATAAAGAACAACACATTCACACTCACCTACACACACATACACACACACACTTTGCACCTTGTGAAGGACACGCGGGCCGATTAATTACTAGAAGCAGGTCGTTTTAAATCTGGTGGAAGGACAGCCTGTTGTTCCTGCAGAATGGGTTGTAATTAAAGGAAGCCGAGCTGCAGCATTGGAAAAGGCCACACATCAGCCCCTCATGGGTCTGGACGCCACTGATGGGAATTTATGGCTCCCCCCCCTCCTCGCAAAGCGTACGTGCTCGCTGCACGGCTTCAATCTCTGCGGAAGACGGAGAGAAAGCCAGACGTGTTAACTTCAAAATCACTAGGAGCAACTCGCACCGCAGAGTTAACTGTTACTAGATGAGTGAATGCAAAGAAATTCAAAGGTTCGATGAGAATGGACAGGGGGGGGACTGAAAATGCTCTTATGTATACAAAAATATCATGCTAATGTAATATTTATTCACAGAGGAGAGGTTACTGAGAGATGATATGCAGCGACAGTCAATGGGATGCAGCCAACAGAGAATAGGAAGGCACAAATCAAAGCTCACACACACAACAAGAAGTACAATTTAGCATAGACAAATTTGAGCATGCTCGCTTCCCAAACAAAAAGTGAATTGATTTTATATGACTCCCCTTCAGCAGAGGGATTTATTTGAACAAGTCGAAAGTGTCTACTTCACTAGGCAATGAAAACTGGATACACCCCCCCCCTCCTCCTCCTCCTCCCCTTCCCCTTCAACGTCACCCTACCCCCGCCGCCCCCCCCCCATTCCACTTCCACCCCTATTAAACTCCTTGCCTCTCACTCTCGTCTCTTTCCATAAAAATGATTTCTATTCCATCTCTGTCTTTCCTCATTTTCCACTTTTCTTTCATGTTCTTCGTCATCACGTTCAGTCTCAAAAAAAAATGCACATCCTTCCCTCTCTCCGTCTGCCTCCCTCCTCCCATTCGCTGCCTATCTCGTGGCCCGTGTATATGTCTGCCTGTTGTTTTTTTTGATTTTTTTTACCTCTCTGCATTTTTACACCTCTATCCCTCTCTTTTTTTGCCGTTCAGTCCTTTCCCTATCGCTCCATAAAACACTCCTTCTACCCGCTGCTTTCTGACGTCTCTCCTTCCACCTCCATCCATCTCCTCCTCACTCTCTCCCTCCCTTTCCCCTCTCTACCCCCCCCCCTCCCGACTCCCAACCTCCACCACCCCCCATCCCACCCCCTCCTCCGCCAACCACCACCACCTCACTCGTTCTCACAGCCGTTCACTCCATTTTTCTGCACATGAGATTTGCCTAACAATAAGTGGCTCTGCCCAAGGTCAGATAAGAGAAGCACAGCCCAGGAAGCCACAGCCACTGTTTCTTTCATCCCTTTTTTTTCTCCTCTCTCTCCTCACAGCTTTCGAATTATCTCTGCAGCACATAATAATAATTACTGAGGACGGCAACATAGAGATAAGAATGCAGGAGCTGAAATGGCGAGAGAGAGAGTGAGAGAGAGCGAGAGAGAGAGAGAGAGAGGGAGGAATAGAGAAGGAGACGGAGAGAGAAGGGGGATAGGTTAGAAAAACTATAGAAGCAAGAGGAGGCGTAGTAAAGGTATATTAGAGAGAAACTGTGAGGCATGACAGAATATGGATGGAAGGCAGAAGTTAGATGACAATGAAGAGAAGGAAGAAAGAAGTAAAATAAAGCGGGAAATCAAGGAAAGAGTGGCAGTGCATTGAGAGAAAATTGAAATGACTAAAGGATAAAGCTGGTGTTATTCTACAATTTTTTATTGTTATGGTTTGCAAATTAGTGCAAAGATGGTTTCTGACGTCCTTAAATACGAAGCACACAAATATGTAGTTTTATTTTTTAAAGAGGCAAAGCAAACATTACTCAGGAGTAGATCGTGCATTTCCTGGGGACTATTTTACACTGCGGGTGAATACACATCTGGCTCTATAGTCAAATTTCAGACACTCAGTTTGGAGCTGCAACAATTAGTCAATTAATCAATTAGTCTATTGGCAGAAAAGTAACCTGCAACTATTTTGGTCATCAATGAATCATTTAAATAATGAATAATACTGAATAATCTTCAGTCCCAGCCTGTCATTTGTGAGGAATCGTTGCTTTTTTAAGTCTTATATGATCATAAATTGAGTATCTTTGGGTTTCAGAGTGTCAAGTCTATCAAACCAGGTGATATGAAGGCGTCACCTTGGATTTTTATGAAACTGGCACGGGAATTTCAGATGTTTTATTGTAAATAAGCAGAAAATCAGCAGATGTATCAATAATTACTATAATCATGGGTTGCAGCTCCATTACATAATGATAATTTGAAAGAACAATTACATTTTGGAGGAAATATAATGCCCCAATTGTTGTTAAAAACATATCTGGAGGGTCATTAAGGGTTTTAAATGATCATTATTTCAGCAAATGGAGAAAAAACGTCATATGTTTACATTCAAATAAGTGAAATTATGACTCCGAATCATGTCTGTTGGGAGCAAAAAAGGAAATAATGTGAAGTTGTAGAGCCACAAATTCCACCAAGAGGGTAAGTCAGGTTGGTTGGATAGTTGGAGCAGAGCTGCAGTGTTTAGCTGATTAATCAATTAGTCGATCAACAGAAGATTAATTGGCAATTATTTTGATAACTGATTAGTGCTGGGTGATATGGGCAGAATCAAATATCACGATATTTTTGACCAAATACCTCGATATTATTGGTGCTTATATTGGTGCTTTCACAATACATTTACACAATGAGATATTTTATAATCATCAGTAAATGTGGATATAATGACTAAGTAGATAAAAGGCAGATAATAGAACAGTCTGTTAAGCTCAGAAAATGAAATTTTTACTTTAATGCAGCCTTTAAAAGCAAGAAAAGACAACACTTATTCCATATCACGATATCACGATATTACGATATTCGAAAATCTAAGACGATATCTATAAAATATCACGATACTGTATCAATATAATATCAATTTATTGTCCAGCCCTATAACTGATCAATCATTTTGAGTACATTTTTAAAGAAACCAAACTGAAGATCGTTGGGTTTGGGGCTGTTGGTTGACGTTGCTTCTTCGGTTTAGTGAAACCGTAGTCAACATTTTTTTAACACTTTCTGACATTTTATAGACCAAACGACTAATCAATGAATCAAGAAAATAATCAATAGACTGCTATTTGGTTCCCATCATCGACAGTCAATGACGATTTGTTTAAATCATGACCAGATAACTCTAAAATGACTTTAAACACGTCATTATAGAGCCTGAACCTTCACCAAACCTCAACCACAGCAGTGTCCGATCAGAAAATGTTTTTTATTCAGAATTGGTTTTGACAAACAGTGTCGTCCTGTTGTTCAGAAATTGTTTATACCCTATTCTGAAAGGGTAATTTTGGTGGTCTTAAAACTAAAACAGCAGAAATTATTACTTAGAAACAAGAATAAATGCGGCATTAAGAAGTAATCTTTGTCTTAGACCCTCTTATACCCCCGAGGACGAATCAGAAGACAAAATATCGTCATTAATTTTTGGCAAACTTCAGCTCAGTGTCGTCAAATCCCGGCGAGAAGAAGAAGCGAGTGGACATTAAACAAAGGAAATTGCTTTCTTTCTTTTTAATGCTGGCTTGTGGTTCAGTAGCATTTCTGCACCTGTGACAATACACCGCTCACTGTCACATCAGACCCCGCTCTCTGCAGGGGTCAAATTGCCATTTTGCTACAAGATGAAGTGTTCCCTGAATTGATTATATTTCCACAATCACTCAGAGGAAGCAGAAGAAGAAGAAGAGCGGGGGAAAAAAAGAGAAGAAACAAGGACAATTTCTCTTTATGAGTTGTTACACCTGCGCACACATTTGTCTGCAGAGCTAACTGCTGTGCACGGCGCTAAAGTTGGAACCACAAACGACCCGCAGAGAGTCAATCAGAACGCACAATATTAAGACTTGAAGAAGTTATGATCGCGTAAAGCATACAGCAAAGAGGTGTGTGTGCATTTGTAGGTGCAATTTAAACAAAGAGAGACAGGCATACACACACCTACAGCGACACAATAACACACACACACACACACAGACGCACACACCAATCATGTTCCTCTGCAGCACGCTGGTCGTCTTGCCCCGCCTAACCCCTGACCTCCATATCTGAGGGAGCAGGGTAAGCCTCCTAGTCCCTGAGCTGCTGCTGCTCCCAAAACCCCTCCGCACGCACACACTCACTCACTCGCCGCCGCCACCTCCACCCACCCATGTCTCACCCCTCAGTACTCCACCCCCAACCCCCAGAGGACCTGCTATCAGCTGGGCTGAGCCCTTCTGCACCAGCCTGATATCCACGCAGGATTGGAGGGAGGGGCCATGGCTGGGAGGAAGTACAGAGAGCTGTGATTTACAGTGAGAGACAGAGAGAATAAGAACCAGCCTCTTTCTGTATTTCTGTTTGTTGTTCCTGTCTGTTTGCCTCTGTCTTTGTGTGCAGCAGCCATATGTGTGCGCGTGTGTCCTTCTTCTCTCACTGCATGTAGCGATGATTATCACTAATGTATTATTACTTCAAACGATAGCAGATTAGCCCCCACCTCTCCGTTCAATCCCCCCCTCTTTTCATCCCATCTCTCCATCCAGCCGCTGCCCCAGCGTCACCCCTCAGAGTGTCGGGTGTAGTAATGCCATTCTGGCCTCCTCTTATCTCCCAACTCAGGCCCCGCCACCCGGGTGACCCATGAACTAACCATCAAGAGGGGAAGAGGAGGAAGAGGAGGGAGGGAGGTTGAATGGATGACTGGAGAGCGGACGAGGAAGGAGGGAGGGGATGTGAGAGAAGGGTTGGAGGAGAGTGAGAGGCAGAGTGGGTGGTTTGTAGGGAGGAGGGCTTCTCCTGGGAAGCTGTCTGGTCTGGGATCAGTCAAAATCCACCTGAATCACCTGAATCTAGTCCAAGAAGTAGGTAAATTCATCCTCAGTCTAATCTCCCTATGATTGTGTGATTACATCTGATAAAGCTTTGGAGACATCAGTTCACAAAAAGGTCTAATTTTAAAAAATTGCATATTTTAAAATCTTTTCAAGTATTCCACATTTTTTAACTTTGAAATAAAGCTGCAGGTGAACAATCTCTAATGGGGTTACGTGTCTAAGCAGAGAACAGTGTTTCTATTATTTTGTCCCTCTCAAGTATGTTAATGAAATAAAATATGAGGAACACTTTTAAACGTAAGGCACTCCGATACACCACCATCTACTACGACCTCAATAAGAAACACAAAAAGTAGAATTATCACCTTTCCAACAATGTCAACAAAACCTGAAAATGGATCAGCTTCGTAAAAGTAGAATTTATGCAGAGCTGTTGAATTGGGTTGTACTTTATTACACAAGTGTTCCTAATAATGTGCTCGGTGAGTGTATAAAGCCATTCTTTTTCATAACAAATGACAGTGAGTCAGTTATTGCTCAGTTTAACATAAAAAAAGCAGGTTAGGGTTATATTGGGATCTACATGTGTTTTAGATGGGTCCTGTTCAGTTATTTTAGGATGTTGACTGCTATTGGGAGTCTTAATTAGGAGTCTTAAGTTGTCTTTGGGATGAAGTGTTATATAGGCCAATCAGCCAATGAGTCATTAAGTTTGTAAGAAAATGTCAGAAAATGCTGGAAAATGCTCACAGAGTAAAAGATGATGTCTTTATATATCTTTTTATGTTTAACCAGTCCAAAACTCTAGTTAATTAAACAACCAATCATTGCAGCTCTAATATCTTATATGTATGCATTGGAGACTTTATTCACTGTTTGTAGCTGCAGTGCTTCATTCGTGATATTGTGATGTAATATTTTGTGTGGTCTGTCCTCATTGTTGCTGCCAAAACATACATAAATATGTTTTAAGCAGAAATTAAACAGAATACAACACACTTTCAAGAAATTTAAGGCAAAAGCAGCAAATAGAAACATCTCTGTGGATATGTTAAGAAAATGCTGAGACACAGACAATGCATCTGCGGTCTGCTAAGAATTTGACAGCAACTGTACGAGCGTCTGATTTGCATACTTGTCTGTACAAAATCCAACACTCTGCTGTCTGATTCAGAGGCAGACCTTATCTCTGTGTTTTTAGCTCAAGACCTGCCAATGACTGACTGTTAACCCTTCAGAAATGCATCATTTGGCTGCATTGATTAAAAGATGAGTGAACTTATTATGCATTAAAGCGTCATGTCAAAGCCCTGGCACGGCGAGATAGCGGTCCTTATCTCGCCTCTACCTGATAAGAGACAACACACGGGAGAGAGACGGGGCAGCAGCGGCAGTGGAGAGAGAGAGAGAGGGTGGAGGGGTGGTGATGGAGAGGTAGAGGGAGAAACAGAGCAGGAGGAGAGATACAAGATGGGAGGAAGGGGGTAAAAAGGTGGTGGGAGGTGGAGAGGTGGCAGCTGAGGAGTTGTAATAAGAAGGGAGGGTGAGGAAAGGGACCATACAGTACATTCACGGCAGAGGGGAGGGAAAGAAGAAATTGAGAGGGATGGAAAGAGAGATGGGAGACAGTACTGGGCCATCTAATGTTCCCTCTGTCATGGCATCAGCGTCTCTTCATTCACTCTGCTTCCTTACATTGCTTTTTTTCCCTCTTTGATTTGCATTTTCTCCATTTTCTTCTTCACTGTCCAATGGTCTGCCACGCTTTTTCCTTCTTTTTATCTCCTCTCTCTCTCTCTCTCTCTCTCTCTCTCTCTCTCTCTCTCTCTCTCTCTCTCTCTCTCTCTCTCTCTCTCTCTCTCTCTTCCTCTCCTGCTCTCTCACTTCGGTAGGTCTTTGAAGGGAGGTCATGAGGGAGACAATGCAAACACAGGCCCTCTGAATAGAGAATGGGAAGAGGACAGCTGTTGGAGATGACAGCGATGGCTGTTAAAACGCAATCTGTCTCTCTTCCCACCGGCCTGTTGCAGAACACACACACACACACAGAGTCACGCACGCGCACACACACACACACACACACACAGAGGCGCGCACACATGCATACATAGTCTACACCTCACGTCTTTTCACAGAGGCCACAATGTCACAGCGACACTCCCAACTGTCAAACACGAGTGTGAAAGCACACACTTACAGGCATGTGTCATCACACAACACACACACGCACACAAAACACACACACACACACACACACACACACACATATGTAAATGCACACACTCTGCATAATGTGCGATGGCTGGTACATGAACAATGAGCACATGGTGAAATGCATTAATGTGTAACACTGAGTATAGAACGACTAACAATGGAATAACGTGTTGTAAGCATGTGCAAAGATAGCCGTCCAAATTGTGCAATGTGTTCAGCAGAGGTGGAGGAAGTCACAGCTACATCCTTTACTTTAATGAAAGTAGCAATACAACACTGAGAAAATACTCCATTGCAGGTAAAAAAGTCAAAGTGCAAAAGTATTACAGGGAAACATGCTTTAAGAATATTAAAAATAGAAGTATTGTTTATGTGGAAAAATGTCCCGAATCCAACTAAGATTAAACTTTTGCTTTTTGTGTCTACTACATGAACATATCTGCTCTGTAAATCACTTCTTGTCCTGAAACTGTAACCAAAAGGGAGAAATGTAGATTTTAAATTATTTGATTTTAATGATGGTGCCCCCTAGTTATACATTATTTTGATTAAATACAGTTTCATTATCTGCTTGTGTAGCTGGAGTCCTTATTTCAACACATTTAATCAAATCTTCGTAAAGATATAACATGTCATTCTATCACAGAGCAGAGCAGACGGTCACACTGAGCCTGACTGCATCCTGATACACAACACAAGAGTTTCAGACTCTTAACAACAATACACTAGCTTTTCTGCTAAACTGTCCTTCTTATATAACTTAAAAAACATGGACACATATCTTGTCCTGCACCTAAACATGTTGAATGAGCCACCAAACAAACATTCACTGGGAAAAAGTGCACAGCTAATGTCAGTTAGCACGCTAGATAGCAAATTAGCACATTAAATAGCACGTAAACATACCTGCAAATGTCACTTCAGACTAAACTGTTAGACCTGGTTAAATGCTGGTTTGCACGTGGCTCTTTAAAATCCCTGTTAGCAACACACTCTCTGTCCACGACCTGCTAGCTGCTGTCAATCAAACACAGACACTGACGCCCCCAGCTGTCTGAGACAAAAAGGAGCATTTCTGATATTTCTCCAAAGACCTTTATTATTCTTTATTCTAATAACACAAAACTGCTAACATACATTAAAAAATAAACCATGTTGGCTTTATTTGTGACTTCAAAAAAGGGATGATTGAATTTGATTTCAGTCAGAAATTAAAAGGATGTGGTCGCCCATATGTTTAAAAGTCTGATTTTTTTCCCCTATAAGTTATTGTCTGAAATCTACTTAAACACACATTTGTTGCACTGGGCGACATGTTCCTTTGTTAAGCACTTGTGTAAATGTACTTAGTTATATTCCACCATTAGTATTCATCATCTTGCTGCTGCATTCTTGTTCAAAATTTAACTTTATAAGGCACACAGTATCTCAACTCAAACACTGACTGTCCAAC
>NC_084984.1:23678929-23686429 GCF_963691925.1 Scomber scombrus
ACTTCTAAAACATGAAATCTTTGACATTTCTTCTTAAAAAATGGACTCAAACGATTATTCACTGATGAAAAGAGTTGCCAATTAATCTTTTGAATCAACTAATCATATTTTTAGCATTGTTTGACTTCAGAGCTTAAAGATGGACATAAAAACGCCCAAAAGTTATGTAGTTTTACTTTTTAGAAGATAAAGAAAATAAGCAGATCCTCACATTTGGAAACAGTGACTGATTGATAATCAAAATTGTTGCCGTTTTCTTTTTTTTTTATTGGATTAATAAATGAATTGACTAATATTACACCAGTAAAGTCTATCAGTGCTCCAAGACAATGTGATGTTCATTTTAACTGTTTTCTAAAGTTTAATAGAAGATTTAATCAGCAGAATAATCTATAACAAATAAAATAACTGTGCTGAGTTAACCAGATGTACGTTTATCTTCATCCTTTAAGCCTTTTCTCTTGTAAAAATCATGAAATTTACAGTTTCAAAACGGTTCTAAAGAAGCATTAAACCTCACGTTGGAGTCACTGAGGTTAATCAGACAGCAGACAGCAGACAGGTGAGATAAACTGGACAAACATGTTTTCTTTTTTTACAAGAGGAAAGATTTAAGCCGAGCGTCTACTGCAGGACTTTTTACAATCTTTCTTAAAAATCCCGTCCAATGAGAGCAGCTCACGACTCTCAGCTGTCTGTTAAACATCCTGTTGACAGAGCGAACAGTAGGATGATTTATGACACATAGATACTAAACAGCCACATCGCAAATCACAGGACGTCCTCGAGCTGTTTACGCCACGTTACCACGGTTAAATTGCTGGAGCTATGAACATAAGTGATGCTAGATAAAGTAAAATAGTTTGATGGCTAACATGCTTCAAAATGTTTTAACTCATTGGTAGTTTTCTCACCCAGAGCTAGAAAATATGACTATTTGTACAGACTTGCTCACAGCCAATCAACAGCAAGCGTTCTTTGATTTAATGCGACATGTGATTGGTCCACTGCCACAGCAGCTACAACCCGTCTGTGGTGGTGAAGTCGTGAATTTGAGTTAGCACGCTTAGCAGTTCAGCAGCCAGGATGCCACCTAAACTCTCTAAAGTGTGTCTACACTACACGCCTGTTACACCGGATAAAAGAATGATGGGTATCTAATGAAGTACTCAGCTGATATCAGTATCACTTTAAGGGGACTTGGATTGGTACTAGTATTGTAATTTTTTCAACGATACCCAGTTCTATGCTACATTCAGGAACATTTCCATCTTTGGCCTTTTCACACATGCCATGGCGATGCTGGAATAGAAGAGGAAAGGGACAGTCCAGCAGATTGTGGTAATGCAACACTTACAGATGCCAAACCGCCAAAAAACTCAACAGTAGAAGAAGAAGACGGGGTGAGGATGGATGCATGAATTGAAATACGTCTTGTGAATGGTTGCTCACTCTCTGGAAATTATTGCAGTTCAGCAGCCACGATGCCACCTAAACACTCTAAAGTGTGTCTACACTACACGCCTGTTACACCAGATAAAAGACAGAGCATCTAATGAAGTACTCAGCTGGTATCAGTGTAACTTTAAGGGTATTTGGATTGGTACTACTACTCTTTCTCTCCTCCTCCTGCTGGCTGCTCCATGATCTAACCAGCCATCCATGTGTATTGTTATAAAGTCATTCATTGGCTGCTGCGTCTCTGCTCGTCTCCACGGACTCAACGACAAAATCATTAACTGTCTAAAATGATCCTGAGGTAAGAAATACTCCCGTCACTGATTATCTCACACTACAGGACTGTTAAAGACAACTTTTCAAGATTATAAAGCGACTGGAAAATGAGTCCCGAGTTTAGTCTGGGAGTTAAAATCCTGTTGTGTGCACTTGGCTTTAAAAGGATGGAGACTTTGAGTTTGATTTACTAAAGATTTGCGTGTGTAAAAGCATGTAAACCTGACATCACCTGCAAAAAAACATGCAGCTGATCTACTAACACAGCGCACTGAGATAATATTCGCTGTCCATTTAGTAGTTTACCATATTGAATATGTAATATTTTTGTTTTAACCCCAGTGTGCAAATACAGGGAGGAGAAAATGCTAATATGTTATTTAGCACACGCATTGTGATTTACCAAACCTGAAGGTAATGTTGCTGACGGTAACTGTGTCTATAAGTAATAAGTTTGAAGGACAGGTATTAACCAGCTGTTACTATGGAGACGAGGAGACGGAGGCATTGACTTTGTCACTAATATTCTCCCAGTGTTTTCTGCTGTAACTCAATATGTTTGTGAACTTCTTCCACTAGAACCTGTAATTTAATGGCGTCACATTTCTGCTCGTCCAAACTCTCCATTAAGACACAAAACCCTCATTTAAACACTGCTGTCTGCACCTGTTGTTATTTACACTTACTCTTAGTAGATCAGCTGCAAAACACACACAAACCAAACATGCACTCACTCTTTAGTGAATCAAACCCACTGAGCTTTATTTAGTGACATACGTCGGGATATTCCCCTCTGAGTTTTTATAGACTGAAACAATTAACTAATTCATCTGAGAGGACGCCACCAGACACACACGTGCGCTTCGTTTACCGCTCGTCATTCGCTGCTTTCCACAAACTCGTCTCTGTCTAAACGTCGCAGAAAAAACTGAAGACAGAAACTTTTTTTTGTGTGTCCAGATTTCATCTCCTGAGTGTCACAAACATTCCTCCTTTCTACCTTTTTCCCAAAAAAATGTGAACAACACACAGCTTCAGGATCATGAGTGTGATGTATCTTGGTCACAAATTAAAACACTGATGGATGAAATAAACTGTTAGAAGTGTGTGTGTGTTAGGGCTGATTGATTATGGAAAAAATCATAATTACGATTATTAAAACGATTTTTTTTTTTAACTTAAGAAACATGCTGCATTTCTTGTCCATTCAGCTTAATGAATTTTCTCTCCAAGCAGCAGTCTTTTATCTGCCACTTAATGCAACACACAGCAGAACATGTGTAGAGATATTAGTGCTGATGATAGTTCACACAACACTTCCTGGTTTTTAATAATTAGTCAGTAAACTCAGCAGGCTGGAAACTAAACACTTTTATTTACAGTTCAAACATTTCGCCGTGTGTTTCAGCTTCTGAATAACTAGTTCCAGCGTTAAATAACTATAAGGCAAGGCAGAAAGGAAGGAAGGAAGGAAGGAAGGAAGGAAGGAAGGAAAAGAAGGAGAAGAAGGAAGGAAGGAAGGAAGGAAGGAATGAATGAGGGAGGGAGGGAAGGAAGGAAAGAAGAGAGGAAAGAAAGATGGAAGGAAGAAAGGAAGGAAGGAAAAGAACGAGGAGAAGGAAGGAAGGAAGGAAGGAAGGAAGGAAGGAAGGAAGGAAGGAAGGAAGGAAGGAAGGAAGGAAGGAAGGAAGGAAGGCACAAATGCACACAGCTTTTTTTTTTCTAAACAACGTTGCACAATGGTACATGACAAAAAATCGTTTCCCCCCGATTTTATTAGTATTGAGATCGTTTGGCCCCTAAAATCGTAATCACGATCAAATTTCGATTAATTGAGCAGCCTTAGTGTGTGTGTGTGTGTGTGTGTGTGTGTGTGTGTGTGTGTGTGTGTGTGTGTGTGTGTGTGTGTGTGTTCGTACCGTGCGTGCTCCAGGTGTGAGGGCTCCGTTAGCGATGTAAGGGCTGCAGAGGTTCCCGAGGTCTGGGATCATGAAGAAAGGATATCCAACATACGGAGAATGTTGGAACAGTCCTCCATCCTGCTGCCTCCTCAGCGCTGGAACAAAGAGAGGCAACGTCAGACTTTAAAGGGACATTACAACTCATTGCTTAACACGTGAAGGAAGGTTAAAAGTGCTGCGTAACGTCTTCTGTGGATCTGCAGGAACTGAGTTAATAAACTGAGCATGAAGTTTTAAAGATGAGAGGATTTAAAGAAAAAGGGAAGATGGAGGAATCAGCGTTTTTGGGCACAGGAGGAACTACAAATCTAAAAAAAATGGATATTTAAACCTCTGCAGTAAAGATTTGAAAATTTCTTTATTGAATCAGTGACAAGAACTTTATTATTGATGAATCTGCTGATTATTTTCAACGTTTCTGTCTATAAAATGTCAAAGAATAGCTCTCACAATAAGTAATAAGTCTGGAAATTAGAGCTGCAACTATTCTGATACTCAATTCATCATTTAAGTCTTTCTTTTTAACAAGAATACAGATTATTTTAAGCTTCCAGGTTGTTAAATTTGAGAATTTGCTGCTTTTTCTTGTCTTACATCGAAGTAGATTGAATATATTTGGATTTTAGATTGTTGGTTAAACAAAAGAAGATATTTAACTTTAATCTGATGGTACAAAGTGATAACAGCTTTGTTACTGATTAATCTGCTGATTATCTTCTAGATTTGTGTCTATAAAATGTCAGATAAAACATTCCTGTCATAATAATATTAGAGCTGCAACTATTAGTCAAGCTGCAATAACTCTGATACTTAATTCATCATTAAGTTGTTGTTTTTTTTTATACTTAATTCATCATTAAGTTGTTTTTTTTTATACTTAATTCATCATTAAGTTGTTTTTTTGGCATAAATTCCAAATATTTTACAGTTCCAGGATGTTAAATTTGAGAGTTTGCTGCTTTTTCTCGTCTTTCATCGTAGTAAATTAACAATATTTGAATTTTGGATTGTTGGGTGAACAAAAGAAGATATTTTATAACCTCATTTTGGGCGTTCTGCACTGGTTTTATAAACCGAAATGATTGACTGAAAAGTTATTAAGATGACTCAATAATGACAATAATCATTAGTTGCAGCTTTAGTTGAAATTTCATATTATTTTGTACCAGTCATAAGTTAAATATCATGTTTGACAAAGAAAAGCATTAAAACATCACATCTGAGAAACTGACATTAGAACATTATCGTCATTTTTGCTTCAATAATGATTAAAATAAATAAAATAGATGATAAACAGCCTTTTTTAACTCTGTGTGTGTATGTGGACATTATAGTGACGTTATTTAAAGGAAACAGATGATTCAGTGATGACGACACACTTTAGAAGTTACTCTGCTCTGTAGGAAGTGAAGATGCCTGAAGTCAACATGAGGAAATAAGGAGGAACTTTACATACATATACACACACACACATACATATATTTAGACATTTAAATTACAGTTTTGTAGAGTGTTTATAATCTTTATAGATGTCCGATTGTACTGTTTGTCAAACAGCATCAGGACAAAGATCATTACTCTGGAGACTGACCCATAACCGATGATACCAATATTAGGACATTTAAAAAGTCTGTTATCGGTTTAATGGCTGATAATGTTATTTAAATAGAGATTGTATACATAAACACAAGATATGTAATGGAGGCTGTTATATTTTACAGTTTAAGGATAAACAGTGCATAATCAGTGCAATGAAACTGTGAAACTTCAATTTAAAAAAGGGTTAAATATACATAAATAGTAACAGTATACATACTGTTCATATTCTCTCCTCACAGTTTTTTCTCCTCATAAAAAGTGTTTATACCAAATGTTGAAGCACAGATGTGTTTAGAAAGCATCAATAGTCGATCTGACTGATCAATAAATGTGATTAAACCTTGATTCATGTTTCAGAGAGCAGAGAGAGTGTATTTTTTAGCTTTTACACCACTAAACAGCTCCTATCACACAATATCATGTCCTATTTTACCTAAGACATGAAAATATAACATAGTAATAATGATGGAAATGTCTCTTTTTGGTAGTTTTGAGTCTCTTTAGTCTCTCCATCTCATAGTTACAACGGTAACTAGATGTTTTTAGTAATTTTTTCATCTCTTTTTGGTAGCAATTAGGTTTCTTTAGTCAACTTAAGTCTCTTATTAGTCAGTTTTATGTCTCTTTTTTGTATGTTTTAGGTTTCTTTAGTCAACTTAAGTCTCTTAATAGTCATTTTTATGTCTCTTTTTTGTATGTTTCAGGTTTCTTTAGTCAACTTATGTCTCTTTTAGTCATTTTTACATCTCTTTTTGGTGGTTAAATGTTATTTTATTGAAATTGTATTTTGTATTTTTGGAGAAAAAACAGCTCCTATCACACAATATCATGTCCTATTTTACCTAAGACATGAAAATATAATAATCATTACTGTGTGGAGCCGTTTCTAAATAAACTGCAGTGATCAAACTTCACTATAAAGGAACGATGTGACTCACTGATGTTGTTAATAGTTTAGACACAGAAGATATATCAGACTATGACACAATAATACTTAAATAGATCAATCATTCGCTGGTTTGATGTTTTTAAGGGACTTTCAGCCTTGTCATTAATAGGCAAAGCTCCTCCTATAAATACACAATAACAAATAAATAAAAGTGATGAATAATGAGAGTATTACCTTCTTCAAACAGTCGACTCTGTCTGGCTCTGCTCTCCAGATCAGGATTGGGTTTGGGGCGTCTGTCTGCCTGAAACACAGAAACCACAGAGAGAGACGTCATTAGACCACGAAACAGCACACAAACAAAGCTGCACACAAACAAAGCTGCACACACACGGGGGGGGGGGGGGGGGGGGGGGGGTAACGTTACTTTAAAGGACAGGTTCAAGTGTGTCTTAAATACACAGAAGTTCCCTACCTTTTTTTTGGTCCTGCAATGCCTTAAAATAAATCTAACTCATTTTAGTTCAACCCCAATTTCAGCTCAAGTGGGTCAGACCATTAAAAACATTACATCATAACCTATAAATAATATATAACATATATATTTTAACTTTACTATAATAAACCATCTATTTATAACACATGAACAGCTTGAGATGTTTTAAGAAAAAGTGATTTAATACAACATTACGTCTCAGTTTGTTTCAGATTATTTTGCACATTTTGTACAATGTTTAATATATGAAGGTTTAAATATGACTCAGAGGATTATATTTATGGTCATGGTGGAAAAAAACCAATGAGGCAGCAGAAAAACTGGCCTTTCTATCTTTCTTTTAATGTTCACACTTTGCAAACTTATTCAGTGGGCCAGATTGGGCGTAAATTTAACACCCCATAAATGGAGCATTTACCTGGAGCTCCTTTTATTTGAGTAAGTTTTTGGAGGCTTAGTGAGATAAAAAAAAAAAAACTCTAATCTACCAGAAGTAAAGCTATAATTAGAGAGGAGCATCTCATGACCCCTTGCAGGGATCCTGACCCCAACGTTGGGAAACACCACTGTCTTAAAACACCAGCAGTCAGGTGATCATATGAACAGTGGAAGAGGCTGTAATCAGTCCTCCTGTCCACACTGACTATTATAAGATCTCCTTCAAAATGCACGTTGAAGAGATCTTTTAATAGTCAGTATGAACAGGAGGATTTACTGCACTTAATGTTCCTTTTAAGACACAGCTGATCAACTTCAAATGTGCTTCCAGTGTTCAGTCATTTAAAAGTAGATGATCAGCTTCTATTGAGCTACAGCAGTCT
>NC_084984.1:23691429-23811429 GCF_963691925.1 Scomber scombrus
GGCATTTTTAAATACCAACAACAGCGTTACAGTGATTCGTTTCTCTTCTATTGCTTTGTGTGTGACAGAAAGCCTCATACAGCAGCAAGTACACCATCGCCTCCATCTCCTCCATTGTTTATGTGTTTGTGTCGCGTATAAAACGAAGTCACTGCAGTTTAATGCAGCGTTGCTATGACGACCCCGCTCATGTTGAGGAGGAACTATAGTAATGGAAAAGGTTCCTGGTACCAAACCGAGTCGAGTCGAGCCGAGTAGAGCTAGAACTGTATAGTGGAAAAACGCAGTAAGTGTCAAAGTGCCTTTTCAGAACTGGAAAGCCATTGACCCAACCATCACCCACACACACTCACTGGAGTGTACGTGGCTTACTGTTACAACAAGCTCTGCTACTGTTTGCTGTGTTTGCACCTTTTTATATTGCATATTGCACTTTATTGCTCTTATAGATTGTCAATGTTTTATTTATGTCTTAAGTTGTTTTTAATTGTCTTAAATGTTTTTATGGCTCAGGGAGTGCCATCTAAATTTCATTATACTGTTGTCTGACCCTCAATATAATGGCAATAAAGCTACTAAACTAAACTAAACTAAACTAAACTAAACTAAACCTCGAGCACATCATCTGCCCAGCTTCTGCATCAGTGGATGATCTAGTAATACTCTACAGTACATTTCTGACAGGTGTGTATGATTTTCATGCCCCTGTCAAGACACAAGAGGTCAATTTTTCATGTTTTGCTCCCTGGTTCAGTAAAATAAAAACAGCTGGATGTGTCCCGGAAAGATGTTTCAGACACTCTGGACTCGCTGTCTATAAACTGGCCTTCATGAGCATCAAAGGACTTACTCAAAGTTGCTCAGTTTCAGTTCTATTAATAACAATCCTGGAAACCCAAATCATCTTTTTTTTTTTTTTTTACTGTAGATCACCACAATCATCTTCTCCGTATGAGGCTACAGAGGAGCAATGTAACAGCTTCGTTGATTTTTTCAGAGCCCAGGTCAACAACATCTGCTCTCTGATGTCCTGCTCTTCCTCTCCGACTCCTCCCATTACTGACCCTCTGTCTGGGAGCTCGCCGTCTCTACTCCATTTTACTGGCGTCAGGCAGAGCCACATTGAGGAAATCCTCAGGAAGATGAAACCCTGTACTTGTGCCCTGGACCCCATTCCCACAGCTCTACTCAAATTATAAATCACTATTCTCAGCCTCCTGATCACCCAAACTTTCAACATCTCTCCTCAAACTGAGACTGTTCCACCTGCCCTCAAAGGTCTCAGTCATCCATCTCCTCCTCAAGAAACCTACCCTGGACCCTGAAGTTCTTCCGGCTACAGATCTACAGTATCTCCAACCTTCCTTTCCTGTCCGAGGCGTTGAAGAAGTTACAATACAATACAATATACTTTATTGTCCCGCTTAGTGAAATTTGTCTTGGACTCAGCAACTGCGCCATAAATGCCATGACAGCCACAATGACAACAGACAAAACATCACCAGCCTTAACATCCCAACAACAATGACATAACAGTATTGCACATATATCCCATAACATTGCACACAACACATACATACACCAATGGGAAAAATACATGCTAAAAGATCACCATAATAAAAGCACTATAAAATTATTGCATTATCTTCGGCCTCAAGCAGCATTGTTTAGGAGTTTGATGGAGGTTGGAACAAATTAATTCTTAAAATGGTTGAGTTTGCAGTTAGGGACTCTATAAGTTGGGTGCTTCTCAGCTTCAGGACCACCATAAACACAACAACCTATTTGAAAAAGCCCACATTACTGAAACAGCTCCTTTCAGGGTTGTGAATGACCTGCTGATGGCTGATTCTCCTCGACCAAAGCAATGCCTTAGGACTGAGTGTGTCTCACTGGGCAGATGCAGGTCTAGATTGCTCCCAATGACTTGTGGTGTTCCCTCAGTATCGATGCTCGTCCCCATCCTGTTTAACCTCTTCATGCTCCCCCTTGAACGTGTCATCGGCAGAGATGGGATGTATTTTCATTGCTATGCTGATAATACCCAGCTGTACATCAAAACTGCCTCAAACACTGCTGCAGCTATTAAAGGGATAAAGGCCTGAATGAGCATAAGACCACACCACATTCAATCCCCAAACCCCATCTCATCTTTGAGGACCAGGAAATGACTAATGTGGATGTTAGGTTTGATCCTCAGCTGACTTTTGATGAGCATATATCTATGCAAAAACCTCTTTCTACCATCTCAAAAATATCTCTAAACTCCACCTCACTCTCACCATGTCCGATGCAGATAAACTTGTCCATGTCTTTATCTCCTGCAGACTGGACTTTGCAATGGGCTCTTCACAGGGATCCCTGGTAGGACGATCCAGAAGCTCCAGTAATTTCAGGAGAGTGCTGCCAGGATCCTGAATATAGTTGTCAAGAACCAGTTCTGTTTTCATCGCACTGGCTGCCTGTCTCCTTTAGGATTGACTACAAAGTCCTGCTACTTACATACTTACATACATTGCACCTTAAAAACGGCCTAAAAACCTTTAAGTTCAGGAAGGCTTTTTCATCTTAACTATTTTATTTGTGTAATGTTTTATATGTTAATAATATTGTAGCACTTTCTGTTTCACCCTGAAAGAAAATTGCAATATTAGTATTATCATTGCCTCTGTGATGAAGGATTTTTAACTTTAGCACCTTCATGAAGTAATGTGACCGTACTTTCTTTGTAAATGAACTCCCCTTTTTTTATGGACATACATTAGTAGCATATAAATGTAATTTGTAAGAGACGGTGGCCTCTCTGACTTTCTCTTTCTGTCTGGTTACCCACAGCTGTCATGACTGAGTGAACCACATATTCATCCTTCCGCTTGTACCGTCTTTGAGTTTCCTCCATTAAACACACAAAGCGAACACTTGACTTCCTTGGAAACAAAAGAGGGATTTCCTCCCCACCGACACCGACAGGCTCTGAAACCTCAACACCCACCCATGAAAAACTCACTGTACCAGCACGGTGCTTTCTGCTTAATGTGCACACACTGTGGTCGAGGTCAACTACATCCAACATTGTACAGTAGGAGGCAGATTTCAGGGTTACGACTGAGCAGAGGTATGCAGTGATACCCCCTTTTGCCTCTCCCCTTTTCCCCCCCAGGTCCTGCATAGCTTTGGGGGAGAGGATCTTCACTGTCTGGCCCTGAGCCAAAGACTGAACCCTCTCTGTAATCCCCTCCTGCTGATATACACAGCTGCTGGTGTGTGCAGCTTACAATGGCTGTTTCAGTGTCTAGCCACAGTTTGTGTTTTCTTTTTTTTTCATTCTTCCCCTCCAGCAGACCGGTCATATCTCAATCTGCCTGACAGGGTTGAAGAGGCCCATCAGGAATGTGATGGATTTTTTTTTTTTTTTTTTTTTTTAGCTCCATCACAAAGTGGGAAAAAAGCTGAACCCTCCAGTAACAGAAAACCCACTCTGAACACTTGCAGGTTTCAGGTCTGTAACCCCTTTTCCTGCTTGTAATGGTGGAAATGAAACTGGAGACCTGGGCGTATTCCTGACTCCAGATGTTGTAATTTTCTCTCTCACTCAATTTTTAGTCATCTCTGCTGACTAGAGCACAAAGAATACTTTTAAGAAAGTCCAACAAAACTACTAGTTTACTGTCTACAGGTACAGCTGGTGAACTGAGATGTAGTTAATGCAAAAAAGTAACATAAACATGCATTAATTGTTTTTTTGTCCACTAGTTTTCAGCAGGAACAAGCAGTGAACACAACTCTGACATATCATCATCTTTTAAGTTGATATGTTGAACTTATTTCCACATCCAGCAGTTACTGATCAACATTATCATTCATTTTGAGTCGTGTTTCTGCTGAATGTAGTCCAATATTCACTCTCTTTTAGCTCTGTTTTTACTCTCTACCAACTCCTGAGGGAAATATCTAAATGCTCCACTATGTTCACCAGATAGTCTACAGATAACTGTGTCTGTTTGCTGGTTGGTGCTGAGCAGGTAGTGAACAGTGGCCTTTTTTCTTTTCTTTTTTCTTTACAGCTTGAAACTCACCATTAAGTGTAAATTATACATATATATTGATGAATGCAGCAGTTATAATGATGGGCGCAAAAGAGGAAATCAGGGGTGATGTTATTATATAGCCTTCTTTTGGTTGTATGCATGGTTTGGCTGAGTCAAATTTGCATATCTATTATCAGCTTCAACTAAGTGCCAAGTTGGCCAAGTGCCCAAGATGGACCATCTCCAAAGTTAGGTCAAAACGCATCTGACCCGCCTCCAGTGTGTTGCGTTGGTGTCAGATGGGCTTCATCATCATTCAGGGATGAGCCACTTCAGGTTTAACCCTCCGCTATCTTAAATGAGATCAAAAAGATTACTAATTCATTATCAGACGGATCGCAGTTGGTATGACACTCAAACAAATGTATCCACAGCTTTACAGCCACTCCTTGGACCACTAGTCAGGGCTTGGTGCACTTCCTGGGGGCTTGAGTAAACAGCGCTGCTTTTAAATGTCATCGACCCAAGACAAGCGCATCATCAGTTATAGACACACCTTCAAGCAGGTAGCGCTGTCATAATGGAGATACAAATCCCTGGCTAGGCTGATGCAGTGAGTCAAACCAAGTCAAGTCAAGCCAAGCCAGCACATGTGTGAGGAAAACCCCCCACCTAGGCAAAAGGTCAAGGTGAATGGTGGGATTAACAAAACATCAGCGTTTAACATATGCGTTGCCACACCATGAAACATATTTATTCAACATAAATGTGTGACAGATTTGGAAGGCATAGTCAGATGGTCCTGCTTGTCCCTCTAAACCTCTCAGATGGTGTAAATTAACCAACTATTTCAGGCCATGAAAGGTAAAATTATAGAATATTACACAAAAAAGCAAATATTTCTGTAGCTAATTTATTTATTTTTCCAACCCCAGATTTATTTTTTGACCTTTTAGAGGATCTGAATACTTCCTCCACCGCAGCCAGAAATATAAATGTGTTTTTTATTATATTATTTTGGTGAATCAGCCCTTACATAACAGCGACTATTTATAAAATATGTGTTTCTGAACATGTATAGGTCACATGGATAAAAGATGTTTGTGATGAAAAGGGCAAACTGTCTCAGACTCAAACTTTGCTGCCAGGTTGCTGCTACACTCCATATCTGATTCATTAAAGATTTAACCCTCCTGTTGTCCACGAGTCAAGGAAGGAAGAAAGGAAAGGAGAGAGGAAGAAGGAAGGAAAGGAGGAAGGAAAGAAGGAAGGAAGGAAGGAAGGAAGGAAAGGAGGGAGGAAGGAAGGAAGGAAGGAAAGGAAAGGAAAGGAGGGAGGAAGGGAGGAAGAAGGAAGGAAAGGGGGGAGGAAGGAAGGAAGGAAGGAAGGAAGGAAGGAAGGAAAGGAGGGAGGAAGGAAAGGAGGGAAGGAAGGAAGGAAGGAAGGAAAGGAGGGAGGAAAGAAAGGGAGGGAGGAAGGACGGAGGAAAGAAGGAAAGAAGTAAGGTAGGAGGGAGGGAGGAAAGAAGGACAGAGGAAAGAAAGAAGGGAGGAAGGTAGGGGGGAGGAAAGAAGGAAAGAAAGGAGAGAGGAAGGAAAGGAAGGAAGGAGGGAAGGAGGAAGGAAAGGAAGGAAGGAAGGTAGGAAAGGAAGGAAGGAGGGAAGGAAAGAAGGAGGGAGGGAGGAAGGAAGGACAGAAGCAAGGAAGAAAGGGGGGTGGAGGAAGGAAAGAAAGAGAGAAGGCGGGAGGAAGGACAGACGGAAGGAAGGAAGGGAGGAAAGAAGGAACAGTCAATACAGATGGGGTCAATTTGACCTGGGAGGACGACACAAAGGTTAAAAGGAGAATGCATCCTGTTCTGATGCTGTTGGATGATGGGTTTTAGGTTTGACATACAGAACGTCCATGGAGGTTTAAATCCAGAAGAACTGATTTTTACTGGCCTTTGTTTTCTCACCTTTTGAGCAACGCTAATAGCTCCATGGTGGCCAATGAACCTGTTGGTTGGCCCACCACTTTTTTCCAGAGTAGAAATATCTCAACAACTATTTGATGAATTGCTGTGAAATTTTGTTCCCAGGAGGATTCAACCTCTGGGGAACAGTGAATAGTTCACAGTGGAACAACTGTTCGATGGATTGCTAAGGCATATGGTACAGATGTTCATGGTGATGAGGAAGTTAAATTCTAACTTTCTGATTCTCTGACTTTCAATGCAGAGCCAAACTTTCCACTTATCCTCTCAACAAGGACTGGTACAACATCACAGACATTTATGTTCCCCAGAGGATGAATCCTCCTGACCTTATGCTAAAGTTTTTACTTATTCGGAAAATATCTCAACATCTACTTGATGGATTGATGACAAATTTGGTTCAGACATTCATTTTTCATTTTTTCCCCTCATAACTTTTCATCATGACTTTCATGTCAGATGTTAAACATGGTCAAAGTTTCAAAACTTGAGGTGAACATATGTAAAAAAAAAAAAAAAAAATACTGCCTGCAAGTCAAAGGTCAGGGCTTCAACCTGCTATAAACGCTTCATTTGCAACGTTTTTTCCACCTTGCTGACAAGTTGACATCGGCTTGTCATGCATGCACATAAAAAGCCATCTGTTCTGTAGCCTTGGTTGCTATGGCAGTTGCTAAGGTGGTTGCCAAGGTGTTTTCATGTGTTGTTGATTTTGCCCACTCTCATATCTCAGATGTGATTCATCTCCAACATGTATGGGTGAATATGAGAAGTTGACATTTGGAGTAAAGAGCGAGAAAAAAGAAGTGAAATCCTGCTACTATAGTTTATGTATGTAGCCTCTGAAGCTGAAGGAAGCTTCCTGAAGCTGACCAAGTGGGGCTCATCAGAATTGGGGGGGCCCTCTTTAGAGCCAATGATTGGTTTGTCCATTCTGGGCTACTGTAGAAACGGCAGTCTCCATGGAAGAGGACGCTCCCTTTGTAGATATCAAGAGCTCATTCTAAGGTCATGAAAACACAATGATTCTCAGTTTCAGGTGATTGTAGACTAATTATAACATACTTTTATGTACTTTTATATTCCATTTCTACTGAGTCTGTTCTGTACACACTGGTCCTTTAAAGAGACTGGAGCTTAATATGTCCCCATTAGACAAAACAGGAGGGTTCACACAATCATGCATTGCTTGGGTGATTCTCCAACATGTCATCTAGTGCCAAACTAATATGGTAGTAGTGTGAGCTGTGTGTATGAGCTCAACATGGCGCTGCTCTGCTGGCGACATGGAGAAGGGCTCCTGTTGCATAATATATATTAGTATATTTATGACTCCAGCTAGTGTATGGATGTATGCGAGTGAATGGATCAATGAATGTTTGTGATAGAGTGCTGGGATGTGTGATGAACCTATATTGAATGAGAGAATGAATGTTTTGATAGGTTGACATGGTGATGTGGTGAGGGTGATGTGAGGTGATGCGAATGCTTATGTGAATGCTATGATGGAGGGTGGTATGGATGTATATTTATGGCAGTACATGTGTAGGATCGTCCGGTGTCAGTCTGTGTTTATTCCACCACTGTCTTTTTTCCTGATGTACGTTTGTACTTCATGTTGTTTTTATTGTTTGTCATTTATGTGCTGCAACTTTTTCCCTATCTCTGAGACAAGTTTCTCCTTGGTGGAGACCAATAAAGTAACCTAACCTAACGTAGTAGTGTAAGTTTATTGGGACCATGCACATGTACTGTACCAGAGTGAGCTCCATCAAATTCCTAAACAATGCTGCTTAAGGCCGAAGATTGTGCAATAATTTTATAGTGCTTTAATTATGGTGATCTTTTAGCATGTGTTTTTTCCAATTGGTGTATGTATGTGTTGTGTGCAATGTTATGGGGATATGTGCAATACTGTTATGTAATTGTTGTTGGAATGTTAAGGCTGGTGATGTTTTGTCTGTTGTCATTGTGGCTGTCAAGGCATTTATGGCGCAGTTGCTGAGTCCAAGACAAATTTCCCTAAGTGGGACAATAAAGTATATTGTATTGTATTGTATTGTATTGTATATTATAGCCAATTTTCACAAAAAACACACAGGACACACACAAAATACAAAACTACGAAACTACACACAATAGTACACAATGTACAGTCAGTGGATACAGAGCTGAGAAGCTTTTAACTATTTGGTTTTAAAGGTACTTTATTAGAGAAAGCCCAGATGTAGTGTAATGAAATACTTTGGTACAATGTCTTATAGAGGATAATCTGGAGGATCTGATTAAACTTACGGAGCAAGTATTCATAAAGCCACGTAGAGGAGGAGGGTCAAACCAATTAAAATGTTATGAACCAGGCAGAAACTTGAAAATAAGCTAAAACTCTCATAGCTCATAGTTAACTGTACTTCTCCATTAACCTACAGCAATGGAAACACATTGGCTTTTTATCCAAAATGTCAACATGTTAGTTTGCTGATATGAGCATTTTAACTAAACTACAACGTCACAGAGCCGCTATAGCACGTCTCTGGTTTCTCTCTCCTATAATTGACTCTCTCAGTCAGTCTGGGAGGTTCAGCGTTAATTGTGAAGGCATGCAGTCATACTGATGGATATAACACATGTGTTCCTCCCGTGGTTGTTACAGCTGGTCATGGCTGTGACCTGTGGCTGACCTGTATTGTGCTCTGCAGCTAAAACACAAGACTACATGTGTCTTTACTGTGTGCTGTGGTGATACATTTGACGCAGCTGTACATGTGTGTTCAAATAAGATAGATAGATAGATAGATAGATAGATAGATAGATAGATAGATAGATAGATAGATAGATAGATAGATAGATAGATAGATAGATAGATAGATAGATAGATAGATAGATAGATAGATAGATAGATAGATAGGTTTACTTTATTAATCCCCGAGGGGAAATTTAAAATGTCCAAGCAGCAATACTGCAATACATGGTACAAAGACAACAAACATAGAAATCACACAAAATACCTAAGAATATATACAACCAAATACTATTTACAAAGATTTTTAAAAAAAAACCTTGTGAACCTTGTTTGCTTCCTCAGTTTTGTCCTCATATAGTAATGTGGTCATTAGATACAGTTTGGGGAGTTTCAGTTAAAGGGCATGAGTGGTAAAGAAAAACAGAAGTGAAAAGGGCTTGAAAAAGGTCAAAGAAATGGAAAATTGAGGTTAGGAAACGCTGGTTAAGGGAAGTGAACAATAATGAACTATCGAACTGTAGCTGGAAGCACAATGGACATTTATAATTCCTTTAACAGTTGTGTCTTTGTACGTGCTATAATATTTTATATCTCTATAATTAAAAAAAATTGAGAATTCATTAAAAGAAAAGAGTAAAATTACATTTAATCTGACTGGTTTTCATGAACTTATTTATATTTTAGTGTAATTGTTATGTTTGATGTCAGATTCAGAGTTCAAGATCAATAATTCAACACCTAATTTGAATTTTTTGCTTTTTATGTACATATATTTGACTTCCATTCAACCTTATAGTGTACAAGTGTGGGATCCTTTTATGTCTGCAGTTTCTTACAATGATTTATTTAGTAAGAATACTATATTAATATTTGTACATTATAGTCATTGGGCCTTGAGTAATTGTAGATCTTCTGGTGGTGTTGAAAGAGCCACATATTGAATGAATCACTTCCAAGTGAGTAGACATAATTCTTCTCCTGTAAGTAAGAATCTGCAGCCATACTCAGTTAAAGGTTAACATCTACACGCTAACATGCTCAGAATACGTGCATTTCCATTCACCTGTTTTTATTTTGTGGAAACACCAAATATTCAAGGTGTAAGAGTGTCAAATGTTGATTGACAGCAGTCGGAGGGGCGTGTCAGTGTCTGCGTTTGATTGACATATTTTGAGATGTGACTGACGCTCTTTTAATGATGTCATCTCATTATCATAACCCACAATATACAAATACAAATTTTTATCTGATGATGCTAAATGAAAAGTCAGAAGATCAAAGTTATTACAATTTATAATCGAGGTAAATTTGACCCTTATGGCGCTTTTCCACTATGCAGTTCTAGCTCAACTCGGCTCGACTTGACTCGGTTTGGTACCAGGAACCTTTTCCCTTTCCTATAGTTCCTCCTCAACGTAGGCGGGGTCGTCATAGCGCGGCTCTGCGAAACTGCCATGACTTCATTTTATATGTGATACAAACACATAAACAATGGAGGACATGGAGGCGATGGTGTACTTGCTGCTGTATGAGGCTTTCTGTCACACACAAAGCAAGAGAAGATAAACGAATCGCTGTAACGCTGTTGTTGGTATTTAAAAATGCCGGGTTTGATTCTTGTGTGGGACGGCATGGGTTGTGACTCTCTGACCAATCAGTGGCCGGCAGTCTGTTGACGTCACATTTAGTATCGGCTCGGCTCGCTTGGAACCTCGGCAGAGCAAATACTAAAAAAGTACCAGGTACCAGGTACTATCCCTGATGGAAACGCAAAAAAAACTGTGTAGAGTCGAGCCGAGTAGAGCTAGAACTGTGTAATGGAAAAGCGCCATTAGTCCACCCAATAGCTGTCATGATATTTGAATGAAGAACTAAAACATCAACGTCATGGTGGCTCAAGAGGAAAAGTCAGAGGATCACTAAAATCAGTAGGATTCATCCTCTGGAGAACGTGAATGTGTGAACCAAATTATGTTCTGATCAATTCAAAAGATGCTGAGATATTTAATGTTGAGCCTGATGGTGGTGAAAGAGGAAAAGTCATGGCAGTCCATCTTAAAGTTGTTGAGATATTTCACTCTGAACAACAGAAGACAACCTCATGGCGCTAGGAGAAAAATCAGAGGATCACCAGAGACAGCAGGATTTGTCCTCTGAGGAACATGAACGTATGAACTAAATCTCATTGCAATCCCTCCAACAGTTGTTGAGATATTTCACTCTGAACCAGGCGGGGAGTTCCGGTCCTCTGAAATGAGGCCAGCGCGGAAGTAACTTAAAACTGCATTCAATCAAAAGGCCACCAGGGGGCGACCGTTTTGGTGTCAAAAGGACTTCCGTCTCTATACAAGTCAATGGAGAATTCACCAACTTCTCTCTTGATTTCTAACCTCAGTAAACGTTTTCAAAATGTGTTTATGGTCTCAATCACTAGTTTAAAGCCTTCTTCAATGCAGTATAATGTTCAGTTGTGAAATTTTGGCCTCACTGATTTTATATTTGACGATAAAACAGGGTATGCATTAGGGCGTGGCTACGTCGTGATTGACAGGTGAATTGATTCATAGTTTCAGGAGCGCGGACAGATAGACTGCAGGAAATAGCCGTGAATTTGTTTCACACCGACAGTTTTGAGTTTTGTGGTAATAGTTAGTTGTAACAGCTAACTTGGTTAGCATCACCAGGTTGCCGGTATAGACTGTGGTAGATCCAGCCCTCGCAACCTCCCCCGCTCCACCCTCTTGCTCTTCCTGATGCCCATATAAGTAGAATCCGGGTTTTTATTTTTCCCAGCATGCACCGGAAATTTTCAAGATGGCGCTGCTCAGATCCGATTCTATTGGCCTCCGAGCAGCAGTCCACAAACCAATGGGTGACGTCACAGATGTTACGTCCATTTCTTATATACAGTCTATGCTCTGAACCAAAGTGTTTTGAACGACAGACGTGCTGCTAACACAGCTAAAGAAAACTTTGCGCCTTTATGTAAACAGTTTTATATCAACCTCAGCCAGACTAACTGATACTGATTTTCATGCTATCACATTCCCTCTGATAAGTGGAGCCACCTACATGCTACGAGCTGATGAAACAACAAGCTCTGTCCTCGTGCTCGAGCCGAAATGACACAAAGTACAAGTCAGTGTAGAGATTTCAGCAGGGACACACAGGGAATGATGAAATTTAGCTTGAGGCTGAGAACAACACAGTGGCTCAAGTGTGTGTGTGTGTGTGTGTTTCTGTGGTTGTGTGTGAGAGAGGGAGAGCTGTATGTTTATACAGCTCAAAGCTCATTACAGCTCAGAAACAGAGAGGAAATGAGACACTGTAAAAGCCAAACTCTCACTGTTAACCCCCCCCCCCCATCCTCCTACACCCCCTCCACGCCGGGTGAGAACAGCTACTCATTTACAACCTTTATCCAAATTTAGAAAACATCTTCTGTTCTTTTTGGTTTCTGAAGTTCACTTTTCTGTCACGGGATGTTTGCACTTCTGGCTTTGGTTTACTCTGACTCTGCAGCGATGCCTTTTAGTGCAAGACAACATGCATGTATGTAAAATGAAATGCTTGAGGAGTGAGGTCATCGCAGCTGTAGTGAAAGGTTATTGCTGGAGGACGACAGCTGCTCAAAGAGCCTCTGATTGTCTGCACCTGGAAATCAGCGTTAACATCTTCCAAAATGTCAGCTCATCACCGATAATGGACAGTTTGTTTTACTTCTCTAACTATGTTGATTTATAGGATTATAAATTATCTGTCACCATAGAAAAACGTTGAGATTTACCTAGATTACCATCACTGACAGCGTTTGTAAAGATGAAGTATCATGCATATCTCCAGCTCTATATTTATATTCTGTGTCTCTACTAGAATATCTTTGCATGATTTCCAGTTAAAAACTCCTTATTTATCTTCTACTGGTTCTTTATGCAGCCGCTCAGTTCAGCCTCTGTCTGAATTAGGCTGTCTCTTTAAAGCCCCCCTTAAAAAAACAGATTATGTCCCCTTTAAAAATGTTTGCCTCTTACAATATGTTCACATGACAAATATGGTATGATGAAAGCTGTAAAAAACTATGAAATAAAGGCGTAGTTTAGATAGACACCCATTTATTTAAAAGAGACTTAAAAACTGCAACTCCTTAGCAGCCTTATCTGGCAAGTTGGTGCAGATGTAAAAAAAAAAAAAAAAACGTACGCTCCATATTGAATTCTTTAATAAATATATAGTACATACTGTAATGTTTTATATCTTTATATTAAAAGAAAATGATTTGAAAAAAATTCAATAGAACGTATTCAACTTCCAGTTTGAACTTTTAGCTTTTTATGTACAATTTTGTTTCTCAAAGTGGCAAAATATTTCAGATATGTTAGAACTAACAACACACTCACATTAATGTTGTCTGTCTCAGGTTAGGGTTAGGGTTTTTCTGTCGTAGCCAACTTGTTCATAGTTCTATAGAGTTCATGGTTACTGGTTGCAAACTCCAGTCAGACATTGTACACCACAACCTCCACACCCTTAAAGGAGTCCTCGACAGATTTATCATTTCACTCCTGAGACTCACAATTAAATTGTCATCTGTCAGGAAGCAAGTGAGTATGCAAGAAAATGTCAAAATGTCAAACTTTTCTTTGTGCAACAGGCTGTGTTCCCACAAATATGTAAGACAAAAAGTGAAGAAACCTGCAGAAAACTGGTATCTCTGAGAGGAATAAAAATATATTATGCTGTCAGTAAGTGTTTTGCAGATACGTTCAATAAAGGAGTCCTCCACTCCAATTTTACTCAGTGGACAGTTTAAGTCAAAAGTCAAAAATAGAAAAAGCGATGCAGCATATTCAGATATGTTGCTTTTTTCCATTACACACATTCTTTCTCCTACAAAACCTGGTGCCTACATTACCCACAATGCTTTATGATTTGCACTATATAAGCTTTATTCTTGGGTGTACTGTCTGGGTGATTATAACCATGAGTTTTGTGTGTGTGTGTGTGAGTGTCGATGTTTGTACAGACTCCAAAAAGCTCCCACAGATAAAGAGAGAGGTGTGAAAGAGAATGTTAATGGTACCTGTGACAGGAAGAGCCGATAAGCTGTGTGTGTGTGTGTGTGTGTGTGTGTGTGTGTGTGTGTGTGTGTGTCAGTGGGTAACGGGGGGGGGGGGGGGGTGCTAAAGAGGGGACAAGGGGAAAGAAAGGGGGTAGGGGAGATGCGAGATTAACCCCAGGGGGCAATTTACTCTTGTGCTTCAGTCCATCAATCACCCATTCATTTACTAACAGGATCGTCTGCCAGCTCTGTGTGTGTGCGTGTGTGTGTGTGTGTGTGTGTGAATGGAAAACACTGTGTAATTAAATGAATATCTACAAAGTAGTGTAAATAAAGTATTTTCACTACAGAATTGGATTAACACAGACAGTGGTAGGAAATATACAGCAGTGTTTCCTGTGTAGATTATTAGTGCATGTTGGTCCATGCAAATACATATACACATCTGTTGGTTATGTCTCATACTTTTTCAAAAATGATTTAATGTTTGGGAATATTTCTTGTGTTCTGCCTGCAAATGTATTTAGCACTAATGGAAAAGTGTTGGTGGAATCTGGTGCAGTGAAGCATGTAAAATTGTTAAAAAAACTACTTTATCACAGATTTCACAATAACACAAAGTCCAGATTTTCAGGCCAGATGTGATGCAACAGCTCCACCTTCAGGTACACATCAGGTGACACCTCCTCTGTGCAGGATGACCCGTCTACAGATGAAAAAACAGAGTTCAGGTTCCAGTTGAAAAGCTTCTAATTATTGGAGTGTATATTAATGAATTAGTCGATCAGTAAACTTGTCAAAAACAGCTGCCCTTATCTGTTTGCTGCATTTATCTGTTTTAAATCCTCATGAAACTAATCATTTTGAGTTTTGTGCTGTTGGTTTTAAACAACATGCAATGCAGTACAAGAGCTGGCAGGTTGCATTTCCTGCTGAATCACGTGTTGTTCAGATCAAACCTCAAACTTTTTCAACTTTTAAGGAAGTGAAACTCAGTCGTTGGCACTGAGAGCTGAAATGGCGCAGAAAGGAGATCAGCTGGACCGAAAAACAATCAGCTGTTCGATCTGTCTGGATCTACTGAAGGATCCGGTGGCTATTCCCTGTGGACACAGCTACTGTATGAGCTGTATTAAAACACACTGGGATGGAGAAAAGAGGAAGATCTACAGCTGCCCTCAGTGCAGAGAGGCCTTCACACCAAGGCCTGTCCTGAAGAAAAACACCATGTTAGCAGCTTTAGTGGAGCAGCTGAAGAAGACTGGACTCCAAGCTGCTCCTGCTGATCACTGCTATGCTGGACCTGAAGATGTGGCCTGTGATGTCTGCACTGGGAGGAAGCTGAAAGCCTTCAAGTCCTGTCTGACTTGTTCAGCCTCTTACTGTGAGAAACACATCCAGCCTCATTATGATGCTGCTCCATTTAAAAAACACAAACTGGTCGACCCCTCGAAGCAGCTCCAGGAGAACATCTGCTCTCTTCATGATGAGGTGATGAAGATGTTCTGTCGAACTGATCAGCAGATTATCTGTTATCTCTGCTCTGTGGAGGATCATAAAGGCCACGACACAGTCTCAGCTGCAGCAGAAAGGACTGAGAGGCAGAGAGAGCTCGAGGTGAGTCGACTAAACATCCAGCAGAGAATCCAGAACAGAGAGAAAGATGTGAAGCTGCTTCAACAGGAGGTGGAGGCCGTCAGTCTCTATGCTGATAAAACAGTTGAGGACAGTGAGAAGATCTTCACTGAACTGATCCGTCTCCTCCAGAAAAGAAGCTCTGATGTGAAGCAGCAGATCAGATCCCAGCAGGAAACTGAAGAGAGACGAGTTGAAGAGCTTCAGGAGAAGCTGCAGCAGGAGATCACTGAGCTGAAGAGGAAAGACACTGAACTGAAGCAGCTCTCACACACAGAGGATCACAACCAGTTTCTACACAACTACCCCTCAGTGTCACAACTCAGTGAACCTACAGACTCATCCAGCATCAATATCCGTCCTCTGAGATACTTTGAGCATGTGACAGCAGCTGTGTCAGAGCTCAGAGATAAATTACAGGACATCCTGAAGGAGGAATGGACAAACATCTCAGTGACAGAGACTGAAGTGGACGTTTTACTGCCAGAAGCAGAACCCAAGACCAGAGCTGAGTTCTTAAAATATTCATGTGAAATCACTCTGGATCCAAAGACAGTAAACACATGGCTGTTATTGTCTGAGGGGAACAGAAAAGTAGAACGAATGAAGCAACAACAGTCTTATTCTCGTCACCCAGACAGATTCATTCATTGTTGTCAGGTGCTGAGTAAAGAGAGTCTGACTGGACGTTGTTACTGGGAGGTGGAGTTGAGAGGAGGAGGAGTTCGTGTTGCAGTCGCATACAAGAACATCAGCAGAGCAGGACCATCAACTGAGTCTGGATTTGGGCGTAATGACAAGTCTTGGGCTTTATATTGTGTCACTAACATTTATAATTTTTGGTTCAACAGCATTAAAACTCCCATCTCAGGTCCTCATTCCCGCAGATTAGCAGTGTACCTGGATCACAGAGCAGGTATTCTGTCCTTCTATAGCGTCTCTGAAACCATGACTCTCCTCCACAGAGTCCAGACCACATTCACTCAGCATCTCTATGCTGGAATTTGGCTTAATTATAATTTGGGAGACAAGGCTGAGTTGTGTAAACTGAAATAAACAGAAGTCATTTCAGACTTCATGTGTCAGATTCTGTGTTGTAATTCTTGATTCTTGTCTCCATGTTTCTGAGAGTTCGTTGCTGTTTCTGAACTGCACAGAGATCATCTGTCATGCTAATAGGGATCGTCAACACTTTTTGTACTTTATATATGTGTTGTTGATATTATCCGTTTCTTTAAAGACCGCGTAAAGTGAATTCAGACATTTTCTTCTAAACAGATTAAATAGGTCATAAATGTATTTCTAAAAAACGGTGTAAAAATCATTTCAACCATATAGATTTGAATTGTGGAGTTAGGCTTCACACACTGTGTTTCAAGATTTCTGTGTCTGGATTTAATGGGCGGGTCTGAAAATCACCAATAGCACGGTTACACACCGGAGCATAAACCCGCCCTGCTGCTGTAGGTATTAATATATTCAGCGCACACTACTACTACTAGTCTATAGGTAGCCAGTTGGCTGAGTTAGCCGCCGAGATAGCCACCGAGCTAGCAGCCGAGTTAGCTGCCAAGCTAGCAGCTGAGTTAGCAGCAGAAAGCTCTCAGACCTAGCGTCCATGTTTCTGGTAGAGGTGGTGACTTTGATTGACAGGTGACACATGGTAGGGGGCGGGGTTTCAGCGGACTCGGCAGGGCACGCCCACAGCGAGTGGAAGAAGAGAAATAGGCAGACTTTTACACAACTTTGAAGCCTAATTTCATATATTTGGCGATTTTTTAAATCATTCAAATTTGGCAGGGTGGTTAACAACACACTTTTCTGTGGAATGTCAAACTCAGAACACATATTTATTCTTACTTTACAGACTTTAAATGTGACTTTTTCCTGTGTGTTTGTATCTATGGAGGTTCTCACTGCTCATGATGATGTTTGTAAATTACTGACATTTCTTCAGATGACAGTGTGAACTCCTCTTTATTCAAAATGTTAGTTTGATGTTTGTATTCATGCATTTGTGTTCTGTCGTTTTTATACAGAGAAAACAGCAGATTATCAATCATTATACATATGTTGTTGTTGCTATGTTCTAAATTCATGAAGAAATGTACAACCAATCAATCAATCAATCAATCAATCAATTGTCTTTAAAAAAAATGTATAAGTATAAAATGATCTGATTTTAGGGAAGACTTAGAGAAATACGGACCAATCACCAAACCCTCACATAACAGCAAGTATTGTACATCTAAATTAAAAACGGTTTTAAAATGCTGAGACTTCACTGTAAATGAGGAAACACAGGTTTAATTAACAGTAGTGCTCCCCATCCCGATGAACTCTCCCTGTTCGTTCAAACCCAACAAGCTCAACTCTGAGCACTGGGGGGTCATCTCAGATCCCAACAACACTTTGGCACAAGAAAGCAGAGGTGAGCAGTGTTTTAAGATGACAAATGAGCTCCATTGTAGATAAAAACAGAGTGAAACACAGAGTATCTCTTTAAAAGTGCTCCTCCTCCTGGAGTGACTCATTGAAAGCCCCTCCCTCTTCTTCCTGCTCTCATACACAACAAGCTCCACTCTGTGCTCGTACTCTATTTCCTTGTTCCCTCCCTGTCAGATCTACAGTTTTGAAGATGTGTGTAACCAACATGTAATGCAGTACAAGAGCTGTCAGGCTGCATTTAGTATAGAATCACATGTTGTTCAGATCAGATCTCAAACTTGTTCAGCTTCTCAGGAAGTAAAACTCAGACAGTCGTTGCCTCTGAGAGCTGAAATGGCACAGAAAGGAGATCAGCTGGACCGAAAAACAATCAGCTGTTCGATCTGTCTGGATCTACTGAAGGATCCGGTGACTATTCCCTGTGGACACAGCTACTGTATGAGCTGTATTAAAACACACTGGTATGGAGAGGATCAGAGGAAGATCTACAGCTGCCCTCAGTGCAGAAAGACCTTCACAACAAAGCCTGTGCTGGTGAAAAACACCATGTTAGCAGATTTAGTGGAGCAGCTGAAGAAGACTGGACTCCAAGCTGCTCCTGCTGATCACTGCTATGCTGGACCTGAAGATGTGGCCTGTGATGTCTGCACTGGGAGGAAGCTGAGAGCCTTCAAGTCCTGTCTGACCTGTCCTGCCTCTTACTGTGAGAATCACCTCCAGCCTCATTATGATGCAGTGCCATTAAAGAAACACAAGCTGGTCGACCCCACAAAGAAGCTCCAGGAGAACATCTGCTCTCTTCATGATGAGGTGATGAAGATATTCTGCCGTTCTGATCAGCAGAGTATCTGTTATCTCTGCTCTGTGGAGGATCATAAAGGCCACGACACAGTCTCAGCTGCAGCAGAAAGGACTGAGAGGCAGAGAGAGCTCGAGGTGAGTCGACTAAAAATCCAGCAGAGAATCCAGGACAGAGAGAAAGATGTAAAGTTGCTTCAACAGGAAGTGGAGGCCGTCAGTCGCTCTGCTGATAAAACAGTGGAGGACAGTGAGAAGATCTTCACTGAGCTGATCCGTCTCCTCCAGAAAAGAAGCTCTGATGTGAAGCAGCAGATCAGATCCCAGCAGGAAACTGAAGTGAGTCGAGTTGAAGAGCTTCAGGAGAAACTGCAGCAGGAGATCACTGAGCTGAAGAGGAAAGACACTGAACTGAAGCAGCTCTCACACACAGAGGATCACATCCAGTTTCTACACAACTACCCCTCAGTGTCACAACTCAGTGAGCCTACAGATTCATCCAGCATCAATATCCATCCTCTGAGATACTTTGAGGATGTGACAGCAGCTGTGTCAGAGCTCAGAGATAAACTACAGGACATCCTGAGGGGGGAATGGACAAATATCTCAGTGACAGAGCCTGAAATTGATGTTTTACCATCAGAACCACAACCCAAGACCAGAGCTGAGTTCTTAAATTATTCATGTGAAATCACTCTGGATCCAAACACAGCATACACACATCTGTTATTATCTGAGGGGAACAGAAAAGTAGAAGCAATAAATCAAAAACAGTCTTATACTAGTCACCCAGACAGATTCACTGATTATTGGCAAGTCCTGAGTAGAGAGAGTCTGACTGGACGTTGTTACTGGGAGGTGGAGCGGAAAGGGAGAGAAGTTCGTATTGCAGTCGCATACAAGAACATCAGCAGAGCAGGATGGTCAGATGAATGTGTTTTTGGACATAATGACAAATCTTGGGCTTTGTATTGTTACAGTATCAGTTATAATTTTTGGTTCAACAACATTAAAACTCGTGTCTCAGGTCCTCATTCCTCCAGAGTCGGAGTGTACCTGGATCACAGAGCAGGTATTCTGTCCTTCTACAGCGTCTCTGAAACCATGACTCTCCTCCACAGAGTCCAGACCACATTCACTCAGCCTCTCTATGCTGGACTTTATCTTTTTTCTGGAGTCATAGCTGAGTTGTGTAAACTGAAATAGACAGAAGTCATTTCAGACTTCATGTATCAGAATCTGTGTTGTAATTCTTCATGTTTTTGTCTCCATGTTTCTGAACTGCACAGAGATCATCTGTCATGCTAATAGGGACTGTCAACACTTTTTTCTACTTTATATATGTGTTGTTGATATAATCAGTTTCTTTAAATGTGACTCTTTCCTGTGTGTTTGTATCCATGGAAGCTCTCACTGCTCATGACCATGTTTTTAACCGTCACTGACATTTCTTCAGATAAAAAATGTGAACTTCTCTTTGTTCTAAATGTTATTTTCGTGTTTGTGTCTGTTGTTTCTTAAACAGAGGAAACAGCTGAAAATCAATCATTATACATATGCTGTTGTTGCTACTTTCTTAATTCATAAAAAATGTACAATCAAACTGTATTCATCATGATAATAATCAACCACGAGATCATTAATGATGTTCTCGTACTTAGCTGACAATCTGGGTTAAACTAACTGATTGCACTTTTTACTTTCATACTTCACATCAAAATTTTCAGTAGAAAGCAAATGTACACTTACATCTGCTGTCTGATAGTCCAACACAGAGGAAACATTTTTAATATCAAAGTCTTTTTTACCAAATAAGTTGATTTAATTGTTTGTCTTCACTTACAAATGGAGGAAAAATGATGTTTGTTGTTGAAAATAATCCCTTAAAGACATAGTTTCATCCATCGCTTACAGTATATTCTTACATTAATTGTAGAAATTTGAAGAAAATATGGCCCATGATTGAATGTAAATGTTGTCCCCTGAACCACACACACACACACACACACACACACACACACACACACACACACACACACACACACACACACACACAAAAACACTCTTCTTTGACTAATAATTTGTGTCTGATCAACTTTTTTCCCTCCGAAAAAGTCAAATTATTTTATAAATCCTTACAGTTAAATCTCGTCCTTCTCCCTCATCAAAAATCCAGAGTCTGGGGGAGGGAGTATATATGCTCAAAATACAGAAATGGATATTAATGTTTAGTTTTTAATCTCAAATATTGTTTTAGCATCTTTCAGTAATGTTTCCCAGAATCCACACTGATGACACAACAACACAAAGTCCAGCTGGTGATTTTCAGCCCAGATGTGATGCAACAGCTCCACCTTCAGGTTAACATCAGGTGATCCTTCTCCCTCATCAAAAATCCAGAGTCTGTGAGTCTGTGGGCGGGAGTATATATGCTCAAAATACCGAAATGGATATTAATGTTTCGTTTTTAATCTCAAATATTGTTTTAGCATCTTTCAGTAATGTTTACCAGAATCCACACTGATGACACAACAACACAAAGTCCAGTTGGTGATTTTCAGCCCAGATGTGATGCAACAGCTCCACCTTCAAGTTAACATCAGGTGACACGTCCTCTGTTCAGGATGACCCATTTACTGATGAAAACCAGAGTTCAGGTTCCAGTTGAAAATCTTCTGATTATTGGAATGTAGATTAATTGATTAGTTGATAAGCAGTAAATTACTCGTCAAAAACAGCTGCTGTTTGCTGCTTTTCTCTGATTGACATTCTTGTAAAGCAAATACTTTTGAATTTTGGGCTGTTGGTGTAAACAACATGCAATGCAGTACAAGAGCTGCCAGGCTGCATTTCCTGCTGAATCACATGTTGTTCAGATCTAACCTCAAACTTGTTTTACTTTAAGGAAGTGAAACTCAGTCGTTGGCACTGAGAGCTGAAATGGCGCAGAAAGCAGATCTGCTGTACCGAGAATCCTTTTGTTGTTCGATCTGTCTGGATCTACTGAAGGATCCGGTGACTATTCCCTGTGGACACAGCTACTGTATGAGCTGTATTAAAACACACTGGGATGGAGAGAGGAGGAAGATCTACAGCTGCCCTCAGTGCAGAGAGGCCTTCAAACTGAGGCCTGTCCTGATGAAAAACACCATGTTAGCAGTTTTAGTGGAGCAGCTCAGGAAGACTTCACTCAAAGCTGCTGGTCACTGCTATGCTGGACCTGAAGATGTGGCCTGTGATGTCTGCACTGGGAGGAAGCTGAAAGCCTTCAAGTCCTGTCTGACTTGTTCGGCCTCTTACTGTGAGAAACATCTTCAGCCTCATTATGATGCAGCTCCATTAAAGAAACACAAGCTGGTCGAGCCCTTGAAGAAGCTCCAGGAGAACATCTGCTCTCTTCATGATGAGGTGATGAAGATATTCTGCCGCACTGATCAGCAGAGTATCTGTTATCTCTGCTCTGTGGAGGGACATAAAGGCCATAACACAGTCTCAGCTGCAGCAGAAAGGACTGAGAGGCAGAGAGAGCTCGAGGTGAGTCGACTAAACATCCAGCAGAGAATCCAGGACAGAGAAAAGGATGTGAAGCTGCTTCAACAGGAGGTGGAGGCCGTCAGTCGCTCTGCTGATAAAACAGTGGAGGACAGTGAGAAGATCTTCACTCAGCTGATCCGTCTCCTCCAGAAAAGAAGCTCTGATGTGAAGCAGCAGATCAGATCCCAGCAGGAAACTGAAGTGAGTGGAGTCAAAGATCTTCAGGAGAAGCTGCAGCTGGAGATCACTGAGCTGAAGAGGAAAGACACTGAACTGAAGCAGCTCTCACACACAGAGGATCACAACCAGTTTCTACACAACTACCCCTCAGTGTCACAACTCAGTGAACCTACAGATTCATCCAGCATCAATA
Source organism: Scomber scombrus (assembly GCF_963691925.1). NCBI lineage: Eukaryota > Metazoa > Chordata > Actinopteri > Scombriformes > Scombridae > Scomber > Scomber scombrus. The sequence goes on from NC_084984.1 coordinate 23,714,023, forward strand.
TCCTTCCTCTGAGATACTTTGAGGATGTGACAGCAGCTGTGTCAGAGCTCAGAGATAAACTACAGGACATCCTGAGGGATGAATGGACAAACATCTCAGTGACAGAGACTGAAGTGGACGTTTTACTACCAGGAGCAGAACCCAAGACCAGAGCTGAGTTCTTAAAATATTCATGTAAAATCTTGCTGGATCCAAACACAGCAAACACATGGCTGTTATTATCTGAGGGAAACAGAAAAGTAGAATTTATGAGACAACAACAGTCTTGTTCTCGTCACCCAGACAGATTCACTGTATGGTCTCAGGTGCTGAGTAGAGAGAGACTTACTGGACGTTGTTACTGGGAGGTGGAGTGGAGAGGAGGAGGAGTTCGTGTAGCAGGTGCGTACAAGAACATCAGCAGAGCAGGACGGTCAATTGAATCTCTTTTTGGACGTAATGACAAGTCTTGGGCTTTAGATAGTGACACTAACAGTTATAATTTTTGGTTCAACAACATTAAAACTCCCATCTCAGGTCCTCATTCCTCCAGAGTAGGAGTGTACCTGGATCACAGAGCAGGTATTCTGTCCTTCTACAGCGTCTCTGAAACCATGACTCTTCTCCACAGAGTCCAGACCACATTCACTCAGCCTCTCTATGCTGGAGTTCGGCTTTATTTTCCTGGAGCCAAAGCTGAGTTGTGTAAACTCAAATAGATAGAAGTAATTTCAGACTTCATGTGTCAGATTCGGTGTTTTCAATTCTTGATTTTTGTCTCCATGTTTCTGAGAGATCGTTGCTGTTTCTGAACTGCACAGAGATCATTTGTCATGCTAATAGTGATTGTCAACACTTTTTGTACTTTATATATGTGTTGTTGATGTTATCAGTTTCTTTAAATGTGACTCTTTCCTGTGTGTTTTTATCCATGGAGGCTCTCACTGCTCATGACGATGTTTTTAACATTCACTGACATTTCTTCAGATGAAAATGTGAACTTCTCTTTGTTCTAAATGTTAGTTTCATGTTTGTATTGATGTATTTGTGTGCTGTTGTTTCTTGAACAGCGAAAAGAGCAGGACTTCCTTCATCATAGATATTTAGTTTTACCACTTTGTAAATTGATAAATAAGTGTTCAAACTGTAATTATCATGATAATAATCAACCAGCAGATCATTAATGATGTTCTTGTACATAGCTGACATTCTGGGTTAAACTAACTGATTGTGTGAATGAAGTAAATATGTACATGAAACCATTGAACAAGAGTTATTAAACAGATTCTACTCATTAAAACTCTTTAATCTATGAGTCTCAGAGAGGTGATATATTTGCCAAAATACATTATTGTATGTTATTGTTTAGTTTTTTAATCTCTGATATTGTTTTAGCATCTTTCAGTGATGTTTGCTAGAATCAATGGCTGTTATTATCTGAGGGGAACAGAAAAGTAGAAGTAATGACTCAAAAACAGTTTTATTCTAGTCACAAAGACCGATTCACTGAGTATCCTCAGGTGCTGAGTAAAGAGAGTCTGACTGGACGTTGTTACTGGGAGGTGGAGTGGAAAGGAGGAGGAGTTTTTGTAGCAGTCGCATATAAGAATATCAGCAGAGCAGGAGACTCAAGTCAGTGTTTCTTTGGCCATAATAGCAAATCCTGGGCTTTATGTTGTGACACTAAAAGATTTGATTTTTGGTTCGACAAATTCTTAACTCCCATCTCAGGTCCTGGTTCCTCCAGAGTCGGAGTGTACCTGGATCACAGAGCAGGTATTCTGTCCTCCTACAGTGTCTCTGAAACCATGACTCTCCTCCACAGAGTCCAGACCACATTCACTCAGCCTCTCTATGCTGGAGTTTGTCTTAAAGATGATGGAGACACAGCTGAGTTGTGTAAACTCAAATAGACTGAAGTCATTTCAGTTTTCATGTATCAGAATCTGTGTTGTAATTCTTCATGTTTTTGTCTCCATGTTTATTAGCTGCACGGAGATAATCTGTTACACTAACAGTGATTGTCAACACTTGTTTTTACTATATATGTGTTGTTGATATGATCAGTTTCTTTAAATATAACTCTTTCCTGTGTGGTTGTATCCATGGAGGCTGTCACTGCTCATGATGATGTTTTAAACCTTCACTGACATTTCTTCAGATGAAAATGTGAACTTCTCTTTGTTCTAAATGTTAGTTTCATGTTTGTATTGATGTATTTGTGTGCTGTTGTTTCTTAAACAGAGAAAACAACAGTTTTCTACATCATAGATATTTTGTTGTCATCACTTTGTAAATCCATAAAGAAATGTATGTGTTGTTGATATAATCAGTTTCTTTATATTTGATTTTTTCCTTGGTGTTTTTATTCCATGGACGCTCTCACTGCTCATGATGATTTTCGCTTTGTAATTATGGAGTTACAGCTGAGTTGTATAAACTCAAATAGACAGAAGTTATTTCAGACTTCATGTGTCAGATTCTGTGTTGTAATTCTTCATGTTTTTGTTTCCATGTTCACTCTCTCATTACCTATAATGTCCATGTGTGTAGGAACCCAAATGAGTGTATTCACAGTGCAGGTTTGTGTCACACAGTTTTAATGTTTCTTTTGTTTTTTCTTTTGATTATCTTTATTTTATGTAAAAATTAATGAAAAATGAAATAAAGTTACAACTTAATGTTTTTATTATTACACTGTATTTAATGATGGGTGATATTGAGACGGGTTTGATTTTTACCATTAGTCTTTTAGATTTTTAAAGAAGCAAACATTAAATATTAAAGACAAAACAAACAAGCTGATGAAGATGAAAAGAAGTCATCTTCATCCATTTCCTGTGATGCAAACTAGATAAGCTCCACGTAATTGGCAGGAAACATGCCGTAGTGTCCGTCAGGCCCGTAACCTCTCCACCAGCCCTCATCCACCATGTCTATCTGTGTGATGATGTCATCGGGGTCAAAGGTAATCTCGGTGTCATCAGCTGTGGAGGACAGGTGGTTAAAGACCAGTTAATTGGGGTACGTCTCCAGGAAATTACTGCAAGTCCAAAAGTGTCCTAGGTGTGTCTGAGTGTGTGTGGTTTGTCATTGGCTACTTTTGGGGACACATTTTATAATTAAGATCAGTTAATTGAGGACTGCTTGTCCCAATAATAATAATAATAGGAGATTTATATAATGCCTTTCACAAACCCAAGGACGCTTTACAATGGATGAGACAACAAACAAATCAACAAAACAAACAAAAACAACAAATAAACAAAACCAAAAAAAAAAATCAAGACTGAGCAGAAAAAGAGAAGTGTTCATTGAAGAGAAAGGTTTTTAACTGGGACTTGAAAATGGAGACAGAGGGGCAGTCACGGAGCATAGACTGTATATAAGAAATGGACGTAACATCTGTGACGTCACCCATTGGTTTGTGGACTGCTGCTCGGAAGCCAATAGTTTCGGATCTGAGCAGCGCCATCTTGAAAATTTCAGGTGCATGCCGGGAAAAATAAAAACACGGATTCTACTTATATTGGCATCAGGAGGGGCATGAGGCGCCCTCCTGAACCTGTGAAGCACTCAACCTGTCAATCACAACATAGCCACGACCTAATGTATACCCTGCTTTATCGTCAAATATAAAATCAGGGAGGCCAAAATTTCACAAATGAACATCATACTGCATTGAAGAAGGCTTCAAACTAGCGATTGAGACCATAAACACATTTTGAAAACGTTTACTGAGGTTAGAAATCAAGTGAGAAGTTGGTGAATTCTCCATTGACTTGTATAGAGACGGAAGTCCTTTTTACACCAAAACGGTCACCCCTGGTGGCCTTTTGATAGAATGCAGCTTTAAGTTACTTCCGCGTTGGCCTCATTTCAGAGGTCCGGAACTCCCAGCCTGATTCCCATACAGCCCACTTGGTCCGTTTAGACGGGGGGAAAAGTTTGTGGGGCTCGCCTTCTTCAGCCATCATACAGCCTGCAGAGCTACGTGATTGTAACAGCAGGTGTGCGGGGGGAGGGGGTGCTTTAAGCTGCAGCTGCACATGACCTGAGGGACCTCCACTTTCTCTCTGATGAGACGTCACATAAAAAAACCCCGCTCATACCGCAGGAACGGTATGACGGAAAATTTTAGTGGTTTTGAAACCGTGACTTTTTCATACCGTGGTATACCTTGAAACTGGTAACTGGCCCATGCCTAGTCCCAATTTATTTTATTTTAGGGTTACAGCAGATTAGGGTTGTAATCAATTAGGGTTAATTCTGGGTTGGGTTTAGGCATAGGGCAAGAATGAGGTTAAATTTAGGGATAGAACCAAGGCTGGGCTGAGAATACAATTTCGGATTATAACAAATTAGGGTTAATTCCGGGTAGGGTTAGAGTTAGACGTGTGTGTGTGTGTGTGTGTGTGTGTGTGTGTGTGTGTGTACATACAAGCCTGGTAGTCATACAGAGCTCTGGCACAGGTGCCGTGTCCACTGCTCTCTGTGTCTCCAGCCTGAAATTGTAAAGCAGATATTGAAAAATTTTACGTTTATTTTTGTCCATTTGAGCGCCTTGATCCTGCTTTCCTTTTGTGTTTTAAGAAATAGTCTGACAATTTTGGGGGAGAAAATTGTTCAGTATATGCAGAAAAACATTGTAATTAATGTAAGTTTCTGTTCCTGTTGTGTGAATATCAGCAGATAAACTAATTCTCCAAACTGCTGCAGATGAGCAAACACAACGAGATGACGTCATTAACAGAGTGTCAGTCAAAGCTCAAACGATGGAAAACATGATGGAAATATGACATTTCTGTTAGTTTGATGTATTGATGTGAGGAAGGTTACAATTAGGGTCACTCCTCCGACACCTAGTTGGCCGGCCGACCCGATTGCGTTCACCCCTCCCGGCTTGGTGAAATTCTTTGCCTTTTTTGTGTGTGAAACGATTTTTAAATTATTTGATTCGAACCTTTATTTAATTCGATGCATGTTTTTGAGTGATACAAATACATGGAAAACAAATTATTATTCAACAATTAATTTTTTTGTGCAAAAATAACAAATCTTTTTAACAGAAATCTGTCCTGCTTAACTTAACTGAATAAAATAAATCTCTTTTTTTAACAGAAATCTGTCCTGCTTAACTGAAAACAGTATAAAATAACAAAAACCATAGAAAGCAGAAAATTCCTGTAATAGTGCACATTTAGTGCAATAAGAAAAATGCAAACAGAAAGTCTGTGGAAAAGTTGTAAACATAAACACTTTGTGCCTCAAAATCTTGTCTTCCGGTATCTTCTTGCAAGCAACAGTACCTCGACCAATGAGAAGAGCCGGATTCTGCATTGTCATTCTAGTGTGTGAGTGTGCTGTCAGCTCATTGGCTGGCAATAAACATACCGTAAATGTTCATATTAAACGCCCTGTCATTTATTGATTCCATTGATTTTACAGACTATTTTGATTCTCACGGAAATACGGGACAAAGTGCGTCCCATTTCAGCTCAATACGGGACGCGTCATTTTGTTTCTAAATACGGGACGATTCCGTTTTTCAAGGGACGGTTGGCAACCCTAGTTCCAATCAGTGTTGCCAACTTGGCGACTTTCTCGCTAAATCTGGCGACTTTCCAAACCCTCTTAGCGACTTTTTTCCTCAAAAGTGACTAGCGACAAATCTAGCGACTTTTTCTGGTGTTATTGGAGACTTTTCTGGTGTTTTTGAGATTGAAGTGAAAGGACGTATAGCTCTGCAGTTACTGTCCTCAACGAGCTGCGGGTGCTGCCGTGAGCTCCTCCCCCGTGCCAAAGCACGCACAGGCAGTTAGGTTCACAGTAGCCTCGCTCAGCAGACCAAGCTGCAGTCACAGCAGAGAGGAGACCCACACCACTCCGCATCCAGACTGCAAATAAATTGCGCAATTCCACCCCGCATAACAGTATTTTGATTAAATGTAATATTCTGACATTTAACAATACAGAAAAAAATTGATTTAAATTTAAAAAATCAAACCAATAATCAACATAAGAATATTAATTTGTATTTCTAAGCATATTTAGGTTTTTTTGATGTTATTCCTCTCTCCTACAGCGTCCATTATAATTACACGCAAATCGAAGATTATGCAAATTAGGTGATGACGTCATTTAGCGACTTTTAGGACAGCCAATAGCTACTTTCCTTACTGAGGAGTTGGCAACACTGGTTCCAATCTCCTCATCATCACTCCACACTGATCTGATGCAAAAATAAAAGGATTGTTAAAAGCCTGAAATCTTAATGTTTTGCTCTTTGGAGGGTTAAAAAAACACAGTCAATGCCTTGTGGAGAACAAAAGAGGAATAGGAAGACATTTCTGTATTGTATTGTAAGGTTTTGTAGTCAGAATATGATGTAAAATGATAACATATGCCAATAATTATGATATTTTTGGCCACGATAATGATAAAATGATATTTTCATATTGGCATATTCCTTTTCTTGGCGCTCTGTAGCACAAGTCTGATGATGTTGACAGATGACAAGGTCTAAATAAACTGAGCTGTAGCTGCTACTGTATAATATAAATATAAATATATCATAATATAAATCGGACTAACTGCTGGAGTTTCCTGGTAAACATTTTCATACAGATCCTCCTCTGTCACAGCTGATTGCGGAGCTTCATACAGATTTTCTTGAGCTGCTGCTTCATCTGTAGATCAAATGAAAGACGAATATTCATATCAAATAAAAATAGTAAATATCAGTTTGTGGTGTTCTGTGTGTTCGAGGCGTTCGTCATACCTGTTGTAGCTTCATCTGCATCATCATCAAACTCATCGGACCACTCGTCGTCTTCTGTGTAAACAGCATCTGAGTGTTTGAAGGCAGAAAGAGACTCGTTATGATACTGATTCTACATTTATGAAGTTTAAGCAGTTTCAGTTTTTGTTAACATTTTCAGGAAGGTGATAATTCTAATATGTTTATTACTGAGGTCATAGTGGGTGATGGTGGCGTACTACGGTGCATTATATTGAATGGTGTTCCTAATATTTTGTCCACTGCATTAACATACATGAGGGGTGAAAATATCAGGAGCACCAGTCAATATAATGCACCATCATTTGTTTTAATAGTTTTTGAACAACAACAGAGGAATAAGATATATCAGACTTTGATACACACACAATACTTATTAGTAGATTAGTTCATTGTTGGTTTGATTTGTTGACATTAAGGCAAATATAGGCCTACATAATTACCGAATTTACCGGACAAGAAGTTAAATTTAATCTCTATGTCGTCACAAACTTGGTTCCACTTGTTTTTACTCAGTTATAGAGTAAATCCCAGACTGCGATCAAACTGATCAATTTCTGAATAAACTAACCCTAACCCTATAATCCAGAAGGAATGGAAACTCATGATTGACCCCCAATCTACTACCTATTGTGAAGCAGAAACCGACAATTAAAAAAATATCCGAACCACAGTGACTCTAAGGGCGTACTCACACTAGGCAATCGTACTGTGCCCAAGCATGTTTGCCGCCTAAAATCCGGATTATTTGGCTAGTGTGAGTGCAAGTGTACCGTGCTTGAGTACGGTACACTTCCCTGGCACGGTACGTTTGGTAGAGGTGTGCTTAAGCACGGTACACTTGGTCACGCATACGCACTAGGGATTCATATTTTTCCCGAAAATTGAGACATTTTAAATCCCAGAAAAAGAAGCCAATTTTCCAGGGAATCCTGGGAAATCGACGATTTTTAAAAGGCAACACTAGCTGAGCCCTGGTCATTTCAAGCAACACTAGATGCAACGCAGAGACATTATGCATATATGGGTTCCCAATCCGACCATTTATTATGTATTATTTTATCATTATTAAGGCAAAAGAACTCAATTTATGTCAATATTATAATGAATAGGCTTAATATTAGTTTGCATCCAGCATGCTGCGTGGACTTCATTACATCTGCTGCACGGCTGCTACCACAATTATGAAATGCTAAGTTTATTGTCTGTGAATCTGTGACCCTCATCAAAGTAATATTTTACAAATCTAGATCTAGAAGATGAGGGAACGTCAATCGGACCAATTTTGATTCGTTTGCAGGTGTGAACGCGGACCACACCGCAGTCTGTATGCTACATAGTAATAATTTTACTGCCTGGTGCGGACCTAATAATTGAACTAGTGGTGTGAAAGCGCCCTAAAAAACCCTCAGCTTCGGAGCGACCTGCCTGAGGAAACAAGGCTCATGTGGAATAGGTAACTTCTTTTAAATCACTGTTATTTGTTTGTTGTTATTATAGTTTTCATCTTTTCCTTCTTGTGTTTCATTTACTTCTACTTTCACCTTGTTACTGCTCTTGTAAGCACTCTGTAAACTTTTAAAAGGAGCTGTGCATAGACCCCCTTATTTATGAACAAAATCTTCCCAAACACAGCAAAAGAAAAAAACACAACACTACTCGACAACTAGAGGAGTTAATGATGTGAATGAACCCGAACAGGCTGCAGTGTTTCCTGTGAGTCTGACCTGCAGCTTGAACAGGTGAGGCTGCTGTCTCTGGTTGAGTAGGTGAGACGGCTGCAGCAGGAGAGTGAGACAGCACAGGTGAGACGGGTGGCACAGGTGAGTGAGACAGCACAGGTGAGACGGGTCGGACAGGTGAGACGGCGGTCACAGCAGGAGCGGAGGAGGCTGGATACTGAGGCTGTAGGGGGGTTTCTCCCTCAGAGGATTTGTGAGATAAAAATGGACTTTGAAGCTTCCCTGAAAGACAGAAAGACAACGTCAGTATAATCAGTTCATGTGTCATCATGAGTTTCTTCCTGTTGTTTATTCCTGTCATTTACCGGGTCTGGACGGAGCAGCAGACTGTCTTTCCACCTCACAGTTTTGCTCTTGCTGTTTGAAGACGTCTCTGGGATTGAACGATCTCTGAGATATCAGCGATTTGGCCTCCTGAGTTTCATTCAAAAAAGGCAGAAACATGTTAATATAAGAACTTAAAGTAATGATAAAACTCTTGGTTTCAGTGTCGTTGTTCATGCTCACGTTTGCTTTCTGCACAGACGCAGCAGTGTTGATTCCACTCTTCTTGTTTTCTTTTTCGTGGTGATCCTGAAAAACATAAATGATTTTATTTAATGAATTTTATAGCAAATTATCTTTTTCTAATCTCTTATTTGTTAACATATTTCATCCATTTGTATACATATATATTTGCTGGTTCAAGCTTCTCAAATATGAAGATGTATTGTTTTTATTTCACTTATGACTGTTTATTAAATATCTGAACATTTTAGATGTAAGACAATTAACGTAAAGACAACACTGCGGACTCATAGATTAAATGATTGATTGACTTTACGAGTAGATAATCAGCATATTTATTGATATTGAAACGTTTTTTGACAATGTTTTGTTATAAAGAGATAGATTTGCTGATGTACACAAATAGGAATTGTTGGTTTGACTCTGGACATGAGATCTGTCGTCAATAAGAAGAAATGACGAGATTCATTCTGTAAGAAAAGTGTTTGTTCGGTTACTCACCTGTCGCTGCTGCTCTCTCTCTCTTTCTTTTTGTTCTTGTTGCTTCTGATAAACCCTGAAACACAAACAGATAACAGTGGCTTTGATTGTTAGGTTGTGTGTGTGTGTGTGTCTGTGTGTGTGTGTGTGTGTGTTGTTTGACTCACTTGTCCTGTTCGATATGCTGAGCTCTCTCCTTTGCTCTCTTCTCTCTCTCCTTCGCCTCCTTCTCGTCCGTCTCTCTCCTCTCCTTCTCCAGCTTTTGTCTCTCCAGCTCCGCTTGCTTGCTCTCTTCCCGTCTACGCACTTCCTCGTCTCTCTGAGGACGACACACGTGTTATTTTACAGTAAAGTAAGCTGAATACTCTGGTTTCGTGGTGAGTGATGGAAAGTAATGAAGTACAGTTTGAGGTACTTGTACTTTACTGTAGTACAGTTTGAGGTACTTGTACTTTACTGTAGTATTTCCATGTGAGAGGGAAATATTGTACTTTCTACTCCACTACATTTATTTGAGAGCTTTAGTTACCCTTAGGATGAAGATTTGACACAATGGATAATATAACAAGCTTTTAAAATACAACACATTGTTAAAGATGAAACCAAAAAGCAGTGTGTAGTCGGCTCACATTTCAGATGTCTATGAGTTGTTAACAGCTCCACCAAATAGTGATTTTTCCCTCTAAACTTCTCACATGCTTTCATTTCAATAAATGTTCAAATGATCCAATATTTCAGCAAAAATCAAAGATTAGAGAAAAAGTCCAAAAAGTGAAAACACATTTATGTATCAGAACTTAGTTTTTTCTTCTTTCCTCTCCCATTAATCATCTCACCACCCCTCACATTTATCTGCTGACCCTTTGGAGGGGCCCCACCCCTAGGTTGGGAACCACTGGACTAAACTAGCTACCTGTATATAAAGTAGTGTAAACTAGCTCCACCTCCAGCAGCTAAAACAGTAACATGCTGCTCTAACACTGATGCTTCACTATTAATAATCTAATGATGTCATATATAATAATATATCAGTCAGAGGAACCAAACCACTACTTTTACTGTAATACTGCATACTACATCACTCATAATACTGCACTACTTTTACCGTAATACTGCATACTACATCACTCATAATACTGCAGTACTTTTACTGTAATACTGCATACTACATCACTCATAATACTGCACTACTTTTACCGTAATACTGCATACTACATCACTCATAATACTGCACTACTTTTACTGTTGTAGGATCTTTCATGCAGGACTTGTAAGTATTTAGTGCCACGGGTGCGCAGCTCCGAGTCACTCCTCTGCAGAGGAATGCCTCGGGGCAAAGCTTTGAGAAAACCCAGACAATATATACATCAAAACGTGCGGATTGATCAGGAAAGAGGTGCTATGACTTTTGGTGTTGAAATTCCAATTTTTCCCAAAGTTATTCCCCAAAAAACGGGAATAATTCTCCATTGGAAATGAATGGGAATTTTTTTTTTTAAACCCACATAATTTCACCTTTTTTCAGAATCACCTAGCTCTCTCATACCTACACGTAGAAATGTGATTCAAACTTTAAAACGGAGGAAAACTTGTGCTCTCTCCAAAACTGTTTTTACATAACATGTAAACTTTTCAAACTATTAGCAGTCAAACGAGGAGTGGAAATCACTTTTTCTTCAAAGTTAGAGTGGAAGCGTCAGTTAGCTTGAGTGCGAGAACCAGTAAAAAATAACCTTAATTTTTATTTTTAACTCAAGCTCACGGCCAAACCGTAAAAAGGAGACAAATAATTTTTTGTCAAAATGTAGACATAGGTATTGGGATTCATAAAATGTGACACACAAAATTTAAACGGGGGGGCCGAGACCAGCAGCAACACCTGTCTCGCTCCCCATTGATCCTAATGTAATCGTCTTTTTTCCCCAAAAGAATCTCACTCTGTCTTCACACTGAGCTTACGCGCTCATTTTAAGGAATATCTGAATAAAATAAACACTGTCAGAATCTGCCGGCTTCTGTGTCTTGTTCGGGACCTTGTCAGAAGCCAAATTCTGGGGCATTTTAAAGAATTTTTTCCAAGCAGATTCTCAAATCACCATAGCAACCGTAGGGCCTTTGCTGCCCTTAGCAACCTGTTGCTTGGCAGAAACTGAGCTACTTTTTTGCGATTGGCTAATTCCTGTCTGTCTGTTTTGCCAGTTGACCGAGCTAATTCATTTGAATGGAGTAATTCATTCATGTTTACTGTGGACAAAATAAATAGTGTTATTGTATTATATTGTTTTGTTTTGTAGTTGTATGATTTGTGGTGTATGAAAAGATTCAACATTTATCAATAGAAGATGAACAAAATGTTTATAGTATAGAAAGTATAATAAAATGTACTCTTACTGATACGATGTACTTAATAATTTCACAACAGTGATGTTCCTGTCTGTGAAAAAATTAAGTAGACTTTACTTAATTAGTTTAAATAAATATTATTTATACTTAAATATGATTAACATTTACTTAATATTTTCACTTGATTACACTTGATACTGACTAGTAAGATGTACTTAATACTCAAAACCAGAATATGATCAGGGTGACTTTTGAACACTGGAAATAAATCATGTACTCTTCCCGGCAGCAGCCCTGTGGCACTCAAAACTTCCCTGGAATTTTTCTAGTTTACATTGCTGTCTTGGTACTACTGGTCACTTCAGTAGTATCTGAGTGTTTCTGCTGATTAGATTATTGATACCTGAGCTTGGACCCAAAAGTCGTCTTTGTTAGTTTGTTGAATCTCCTCCACAGCGTTGACTTTCCGATAGACAGAGCCCTGTGATATCAGCAGAGTAGAATCTGTGAGATTATAAACGAGGCTCAAATGTCCACATTTTAGTTTGTGGTGTGCAGCTCGTCTCACCACAGGTCCTCTGGGAGCATCTCTGTATTCTTGTGTTTGTTTGTGGTAGTTAAAGTTGGATCCGGACGCTTTGGCCACCTTCGACAGGATGGTCTCTGGCTCCACGTCGTCATCTCCCCGAGCATTTATAGTCACATGGGCTCCCTGCCAACACAAACATGTCAGTGATAATCAGCATTTTTTAGTGACATTTCACTTAAATAATAAACAGTAAATTGGTCAATGATGTGATGCAACCCAGTGTCCAATTGGTGTAACCAGTATTTTTTCATAGAAATCTGATTATATATAGGTGAATAAATGTGGAATAGATATAATACACTTTTGTAATGCAACACTATGTTTAGTTACAAATTTTACATAATTTGTCAAAACGTATTTAGAATGAATGGTTGTTTTTAGGATATTTTGCTCAATATTGACAACATTCTGTAAAAATGTAAATGTAGAAATGTAATGTTTTTAAATGAAGTCATTATTAGTATGAGTCCACTTAAATACACTGTAGGTGGATACAATATGTAATATTTATCATTCTTTTGTGGTTACACCATTTGACATTTTCAGGAGCATTCAGTCTTACTTTTGGTAAAAAAAATGGTGCAAATGTCATTTCAAATGATATAAAACCAACAAAAATACTTAATGTACATTTTTAACAAACCTGATGCTTTTATTTTTATTTTTGAATTGCTCATCTTGCCAACCCTTATTTTTCACTGACATAAATATAGATAAGTAACATGAATGTGTGAACCTCATTTTACAACAATCCATTAAATAGTTGTTGAGATTATTTCAGTCCTCCCTCGAGGCAGTGTACAACATTTCAACAGCTGTATCGTTAAAAAAAACAAAAAACATCTGCTGCTATAAAAGAAGAGGAAGATTTTACCATCAGTAGCAGAATACCACAAAGTCAGACTCACCCGCAGGAAGTTGGCCATTGAGCTCACATGATTGGCATATTTTCCTTTCTGAGAGTCCTTCACCCCTTCACCTGTCTGAGTACATACAGTATAGTCACACACACACACACACACACACACACACACACACACACACACACACACACACACATATTTATAAACCTTTTATCAGCAGTAGTGTTGCCAGACTGGGCAGTTTTCCTCCCAGTTGGACTCATTTTTATTAAATTGGGGAGTTGAAAATACTTTTGGGCAATTTGTGATGATTCAAATGACTTTTTGTACCATTTGTACAGTTTAAATGGGTGAAAAGTAAAGTTTTTGTCACAGCCCCAGCTGTGACCTCCTGAGTGTCCTTGTTTGGCACACCTGAAATCAATCTCAATCAACAGCTGCAGCATAAAGACCTGGTTCACCCTTCCATCCCCTGCCAGATAGTTCCGCTACTCACGTGGTAACACAACATTCTTGTGTCTGTTGCTTGGTGAAGATTATTGTTTTGTAACCACTCTCTCCTGTTCCCTCTATAGTTTTTGCCTTCCCTACCTGCTGGTGCCTCTGTCCCCTGGATCCCTCTCCCCGTGCACTGCCTTCCCATCGTGGACCTTACCTCACCAACCTTCCCTGGAACCCTAAGTGGGCTAAGCAGGCATGGGCATAAACAGGGTAAATTGTATGGGGCCCACATGTGAACCCATGTGGGCTCCATATGTTTGCCCATATGGGGTCTAAGTCCAGATAACAATGGACCCTAACCCATTTAGCCAGCCCACATGGGGTTCACATGTGGGCCCCATACAATTTACCCTGTTTATGCCCATGCCTGCTTAGCCCACTTACATCCCTTATGGGGCTCATACAGAAATGTTTTATTCTACCTCTGGTGTTTCCTCACTGCAGATTCATGAGAGTTATGATAGCGTTTCCTAGTTGTGTCATTACTATGTATGAAAGTGCTATACAAATAAAATTGGATGAATTGATTGATTGTTTGAGTATACTGATAAAACAGACCAGAGCTGAAAGGACCTACAATATAGAAACAGTATTAATACAGTGTATATAAGTTTTAGCTCCTACACGTTGTTCACTAAGACTTTATGTTGTGGAAAATAGAAAAAACTTGGCTATTTTAATGTGTTTTCCATCTGGCAGCACTGATAAGAGCTCCTGAAGGAATATCTGTATAATTGCTGTTTGTTGTGTGTGTTGTGTGTCTCACCCAGTTTATGAGGACGTATTTGGGCAGACCAGAATTGGGGTCCTGGACGCGACAGAAGGCGTACATCACCTTCCCGCTGCTCAGCTCCTCCACCATCTCCTCCAATCCGCCGTCTGCACACAAACAATCACATTATTTTAGACCTAATTTAAAAAGTCATTAATCTCTTTACTGTTTATTTTTTTTTAAACCTATCAGAATTTACCTCCTTTTTCTGCAAAACGGATATCATTACTGTTCCCTTCATAAGTAAACAGCACCCTGAAAACACACAAATGAAGAGTGTCATGATGTCAATACAGCAATGTAAAAATACTACATTACAAAAGTCCTGCAATAAAAATCCCCCAACAGTAAAAGTACTGCAGTATTATGAGTGGTGTAGTATGCAGTATTACAGTAAAAGTACTGCAGTATTATGAGATGTAGTATGCAGTATTACAGTAAAAGTACTGCAGTATTATGAGTGATGTAGTATGCAGTATTACAGTAAAAGTACTGCAGTATTATGAGCGATGTAGTATGCAGTATTACAGTAAAAGTACAAGTACCTCCAACTGTACTACAGTAAAGTACAAGTACCTCAAACTGTACTACAGTAACGTACAAGTACCTCAAACTGTACTTAAATACAGTACTTGAGTAAATGTAGTTACTTTCCACCACTGATGGGTGTGTTGATTGCAGATTACACTCAACAAGGAAGTGTCATTTGTAAAATCAACAACTTTTCTAACTCACCAGTTTGTGTTTGACTTGCCATCCACTACTTCTTTATAAGCAGCTATGAGTGCAGGACCGTTTTTACTCAGATTCACAGCCATTTTCTTCCAGGTGTCTTCATTCAAAGTCGGAACAGATAATCCCACACAAAGTCACAGCAGCAGCCTCAGGAGGAGAAACGAGAAAATCCAAATATATATACAGAGATATATATATTTTAAAAAGTGATCTTACGATCCTTGTCTCCACAGTATCAGAGCTGAACGACTGCAGCTCTGATTTATTGTGACTCCCAGAGAAGGTTTTGCTTCACTCTGATGTGTCAAAACCAGTTTTGTAGACCAGATTAAAAACCAGATGGACCACATTCTCAGAGAAGTACTCATCTCATTCATTCATCAGCAGCAGGAGAGTTAAGTATCTGAAAGAGAGAGTACACCTTATTCATTTTATCCCGGGGTGTGTTCTCCTGATCAGTGTCTCTGCTGCACTTTTATTTCCTTTGTAGCTTTTTGGCCAACTTATTACTGCAGTACAACTGTATTTCTAACCTATTACTTATCCTGGATTTAACATTTTAAGATCCCTTTAAAAACGAGTCCATTCATTTAATTGGCATTTTTATGGTCTAATGCTGTTTTCTTGTCTTAATGTTTTAATGAATCATGTAAAACACTTTAACATGCCTTCATCAGGGTCAACAGTGATCTCAGTGTCATCAGCTGTGGAGGACAGGTGATGATTGTGGACCGCTTGCGGGGAAAAAAGCTGATATTTGGGTCAGTGGTTAAGGTTAGAGTAAGTCTCCAGGAAATGAATGTACGGTGTGTGTGTGTGTGTGTGTGTGTGTGTGTGTGTGTGTGTGTGTGTGTGTGTGTGTGTGAGTGTGTGAGTGTGTGACCTGATTGACAGCAAACGGTGTGATCAAGGTGAGAAAATGGAGCATCCACCCTCAACAAGTGAACTACATGGATTTTTTTATACATATTTAGTTTCACATTTAACCTTCAATGCAACGATATATAAAAAACTGTTTTACTTTGATTTCTATTATATAATTTCATTATCATAATTACTGTAACTGTAGTTTTGACTTCACCCAATTACAGTAAATCCGCCTCACATTTCTGGTTTAACTCACTTCATTTTATGATAAGTTTATTATTTATTTATTATCTATTTAATCTTTTATTATGTTTTATTTTATTTGGGAAATCTGTTGAATTGTTAGATTTTTTAACCTACCTTTACGTGTTTCCTCGCTGCTGATTCATGAGAGTTATGATTACTTATTAATGTTACATTACCATGTATGAAACATGCTATACAAATAAAGCCTGATTGATTGATTGATTGATTGATTGATTGTGCTGATAAAACAGACCAGAGCTTAAAACTTTCCTTTGTGATAAAGCTTATAGTTAGGGTTCCAGCTCCTAGTTTATGCTGCTATAGGCTTAGACTGCCAGGGGACTCCCATGATGCACTGAGCTCCTCTCTCCTCCTCTCTCTCTCTCTCTCTCTATCCATCCGTCTATATCCATTAACATTCATATACTATTAATGCATTCAATAAGCTAAACATCTTCCCCGGAGTTGTCTGTGCTTTCTCGTCTCACAGGTAATCTGGGCCTGTAGCCGTCCGGATGAAAGATTCCAGTCCTGGACCTTTAATGTGCTTTATCTTTCATCCTCTTCCTCTCTCCTCCTCTCTACCCCAACCGGTTTGAGGCAGGTGTTTTCCCACTTTGAGTCTAGTTCTGAGGTTTCTTCCTGCTAAAAGGGAGTTTTTTTTTCTCCATTGTCGCCAAGTGCTTGCTCATGTGGGAATGTTGGGTCTCTTTAAAATGAAACCTGAAGAGTTCGGTTTAGACCTGCTCAATGTGTAAAGTGCCTTGAGATTACTTTGTTGTGATTTGGCAATATACAAATAAAGATTGATTGATTGAGCTGAAAGGACCTGCAGTATAAATACATACATATTTAATATTTGAGTAACTTAATTTTTAAATTTGATGTATGTATATATGAGCTTTTAAATCTCCAGAAGCTTTGAATGAGATTCTGGGATGAAAAAACCCCCAAAAACGTTCTTATCATTAAAAAAAACTTTATTGATTATTTAAAGCTTCAGATTATTCACACATCCAATCAGTAAAGTCTCTTCTGTGAATTTTGTTCAATGATTACATGTACAGATTCACTTCATCCACACAGTCAGTTAGTTTAACCAAGAATGTCAGCTATGTACAAGAACATCATTGATGATTATTATCATTATAATTACAGTTTGATTGTACATTTCCTTATGAATTTATAAAGTGGTGAGAACTAAATATCTATGATGAAGGAAGTCCTGCTTTTTTCTCTGTTTAAGAAACAACAGCACACAAATACATTAATACAAACATGAAACTAACATTTAGAACAAAGAGAAATTCACATTTTCATCTGAAGAAATGTCTGTGAAGGTTGAAAACATCATCATGAGTAGTCAGAGCCTCCATGGATAAAAACATATAGGAAAGAGTCACATTTAAAGAAACTGATAATATCAACGACACATATATAAAGTACAAAAAATTGTTGACAATCACTATAAGCATCACAGATGATCTCTGTGCAGTTCAGAAACAGCAACGAGCTCTCAGAAACATGGAGACAAAAACATTCAAAATTACAACACATAGTCTGACACATGAAGTCTGGAATGACTTCTGTCTATTTGAGTTTAAAAAACTCAGCTGTGTCTCCAGGAGAATCAAGCCAAATTCCAGCATGGAGAGGCTGAGTGAATGTAGTCTGGACTCTGTGGAAGAGAGTCATGGTTTCAGAGACGCTGTAGAAGGACAGAATGCCTGCTCTGTGATCCAGGTACACTCCGACTCTGCGGGAACGGGGACCTGAGATGAGAGTTTTAATGTTGTTGAACCAAAAATGATGACTGTTACTGTCACAATATAAAGCCCAAGATTTGTCATTAAATCCCAAAAAACATTCAATTGACTGTCCTGTTCTTCTGATGTTCTTGTATGCAACTGCTACACCAACTCCTTTCCCTTTCCACTCCACCTCCCAGTAACAACGTCCAGTCAGACTCTCTCTACTCAGGACCTGAGACCATCCAGTGAATCTGTCTGGGTGACTAGAATACGACTGTTGTTTTCTCATTATTTCTACTTTTCTGTTCCCCTCAGATAATAACAATGATGTGTTTGCTGTGTTTGGATCCAGAGTGATTTCACATGAATATTTTAAGAACTCAGCTCTGGTCTTGGGTTCTGGTTGTGACAGTAAAAACTTCACTTCAGTCACTGCCAGTGAGATGTTTGTCCATTTGTCGCTCAGTACGTCCTGTAGTTTATCTCTGAGCTCTGACACAGCTGCTGTCACATCCTCAAAGTATCTCAGAGGATGGATATTGATGCTGGATGAGTCTGTAGGTTCACTGAGTTGTGACACTGAGGGGTAGTTGTGTAGAAACTGGTTGTGATCCTCTGTGTGTGAGAGCTGCTTCAGTTCAGCGTCTTTCCTCTTCAGCTCAGTGATCTCCTGCTGCAGCTTCTCCTGAAGCTCTTTGACTCGACTCACTTCAGTTTCCTGCTGGGATCTGATCTGCTGCTTCGCATCAGAGCTTCTTTTCTGGAGGAGACGGATCAGCTGAGTGAAGATCTTCTCACTGTCCTCCACTGCTTTATCAGCAGAGAGACTGACGGCCTTCACCTCCTGTTGGAGCAGCTTCACATCTTTCTCTCTGTCCTGGATTCTCTGCTGGATGGTTTGCCAACTCACCTCGAGCTCTCTCTGCCTCTCAGTCCTTTCTGCTGCAGCTGAGACTGTGTCGTGGCCTTTATGTCCCTCCACAGAGCAGAGATAACAGATACTCTGCTGATCAGTGCGGCAGAACATATTCATCACCTCATCATGAAGAGAGCAGATGTTATCCTGGAGCTTCTCTGAGGGCTCCACCAGCTTGTGTTTTTTAAATGTAGTTGATTCATAATGCGGCTGGAGGTGATTCTCACAGTAAGAGGCAGGACAGGTCAGACAGGACTTGAAGGCTTTCAGCTTCCTCCCAGTGCAGACATCACAGGCCACATCTTCAGGTCCAGCATAGCAGTGATCAGCAGGAGC
Source organism: Scomber scombrus (assembly GCF_963691925.1). Classification (NCBI taxonomy): domain Eukaryota; kingdom Metazoa; phylum Chordata; class Actinopteri; order Scombriformes; family Scombridae; genus Scomber; species Scomber scombrus. The sequence goes on from NC_084984.1 coordinate 23,733,449, forward strand.
AGCTTGGAGTCCAGTCTTCTTCAGCTGCTCCACTAAATCTGCTAACATGGTGTTTTTCTTCAGGACAGGCCTCGGTGTGATGGCCTCTCTGCACTGAGGGCAGCTGTAGATCTTCCTCTGATCATTTCCATCCCAAAATCCTTTAATACAGCTCATACAGTAACTGTGTCCACAGGGAATAGTCACTGGATCCTTCAGTAGATCCAGACAGATCGAACAGCTGATTGTTTCTTCGTCCAGCTGATCTCCTTTCTGCGCCATTTCAGCTTTCAGTGGCAACGACTGACTGAATTTCATTTCCTGACAGGTGAAACTAATTTGACAGTTCTTGTACTGCATCACATGTTGGTTACACCCATTATCAGTCTGTAGATCTGAAGGGGAGGGAACAAGCTCATCTTATTCAGCTGCACATCCAGAAACACTCGTTTGACAGTCACATGATCCACTGGTTTCATCTTTTAATAAATGTGTTGTATTTTAAAAGCTTGTTATATTATCAATTGTGTAAAATATTTATCTGAAAAGTAACTAAAGCTGTCAAATAAATGTAGTGGAGTAGAAAGTACAATATTTCCCTCTGAGATGTAGAAAGTAGCATCACATGGAAATACTACAGTAAAGTACAAGTACCTCAAAGTTGTACTCAAATACAGTACTTGAGTAAAAGTACTTAGTTACTTTCTATTGCTGTATGTGAGTCACTGCCATGGTTGTCCAGACATGTTATATTAATTCAGTTAAGAGTCAACTGCATGATGCCTTATTTATGGGTTAAATATATTTTGCATGATGTGACCAAAACGTCTTTAAAAACAGAATAGTTACAATCCTCCAAACAATAATTAATTCTTAATTTATTTTACATTAGTTTCCCTTTTTCTTCTTCGCATCATTGTTTTTCACCAAAACACACAGAGGATGGCACCAGAGAGCCAGAGCAGAGTATTTATATATATCTTAATACATGTCTGCAGGGGATCTTTAACCAAGACAGCAATCTTTTCACAACTTTAACCAAGTGCATTGAGTGTCTATGTGGTAGTTCAGAATTTAAATATAATTTGATTTTTCAGAAACATAATTTTATTCCTTTTCAGAGTTATGCATTGTGTTCCACTTTCTTAACACATAATTTCATTGTTATTTCAGCTAAGTTGCTAAGGTTATTACTGTGGAGAATATGCAGCCAGAGTGTAAATAATACAAATAGGTAATGTGTGTTCTTTTTCTGGGTTGATTATGCATGGATCTATTGGTAATGCCTCAGGGCTTCAGTAGGGGGAATCGCGCTACTCTTCCTCACTCAATATAGACGAGTGAAGGCAAGAGCAGAGTGTGTTTCTTCATCCCTCTTCCCTCACTATTTTCCCTGTTTAAGGTAATTACCGTACACAGAGCACTATAAATCTAGTGACACCCGTTGTTGATAATTGTTATCTTGTCATTGTTGTTCATTGTGAGAGACGTGAATTTTGTACTTTTATGTTGTCAAAGAGTTTCTGGCTAACTACGTCACTGTGTAAGCTAGCTACTGTTATTGTCTCGCTTTAGCGCCTGACTGTTGTTCCGCCATTTTCTACATTTGAGCTTGTTACGGAGATATTTTCTGTAAGATGTTTAAAAATGTTATTTTATTACTGTAAAAAGTCAGTTCATGTGTCAGCTAAAAGACATAAGCTAAAAACGTAAATGTCTTTCATCCAAGTTGCAGTCTATGCTGGTTAAAAATATAATTTACATTATTTAGAAAACCATAGAGGATAACTTAGTTGTGGAAACTGTGGTCCTGAGACTGAATGTATTCATACTGGGAAAATGTGTGAATTTTGTTGTACTGTATATAATTAAGACTCAATACAGACGAATGAAGGCAAGAGCAGAGTGTGTTTCTTCATCTCTCTTCCCTCACTATTTTCCCTGTTTAAGGGCACAACATCTAAACATAACATGTTGGAAACAATAAAATACTTTGACAGTAATGTTTGATGTTTGTTTGAACATTGTATGATTGTTTATTTAAAATGTTCCCTAATTATGTTGATATTTTTTGTGCTGCTCTTGATGAAAGAATGTACTTTATCTGTACATTTTAACTCTTTTTCTTATAAGGATGGTATTTCACTAATTCATATTTGCTTTATGAAACAGGATTTTTTTTGTAAATAAAGACTGATTTGCTGAAGTAAGTCTGGTTTATTATCTGTAGTCTTGTTTTATGAAACAACAACACACAAATACATCAATGCAAACATGAAACTAACATTTAGAACAAAGAGAAATTCACATTTTCATCTGAAGAAATGTCAGTGAAGGTTAAAAACATCATGAGCAGTGAGAGCCTCCATGGATAAAAACACACAGGAAACAGTCACATTTAAAGAAAATGATCATATCAACAACACATATATAAAGTACGAAAAAGTGTTGACAATCACTATTAGCATGACAGAAGTTCTCTGTACAGTTCAGAAACAGCATCCAGCTCTTAAAAACATGCAGACAAAAACATCAAGAATTAGAACAAAGTATCTGATATATTATGTCTGAAATTACTTCTGTTTATTTGAGTTTACACAACTCAGCTGTGGCTCCATCATAAAGACAAATTCCAACATAGAGAGGCTGAGTGAATGTGGTCTGGACTCTGTGGAGGAGGGTCATGGTTTCAGAGACGCTGTAGAAGGACAGAATACCTGCTCTGTGATCCAGGTACACTCCGACTCTGGAGGAATGAGGACCTGAGATGAGCTTTTCAGTGTTGTTGAACAAAAAATTATAACTGTTAGGGACACATTTTAAAGCCCAAGATTTGTCATTACCTCCAAATATACATTCATTTGACACTTCTTTTCTTTTGATTTTTTTGTATGCAACTGCTACATAAACTCCTCCTCCTCTCCACTCCACCTCCAAGTAACAACGTCCAGTCAGATTCTCTCTACTCAGGACCTGACAAACATAAATGAATCTGTCTGGGTGACTAGAATAAGACTGTTGTTGGCTCATTCGTTCTACTTTTCTGTTCCCCTCAGATAATAACAGTTCTGTGTTTGCTGTGTTTGGATCCAGAGTGATTTCACATGAATATTTTAAGATCTCAGCTCTGGTCTTGGGCTCTGGCTCTGACAGTAAAACGTCCACTTCAGTCACTGTCAGTGAGATGTTTGTCCATTCGTCCCTCAGGATGTCCTGTAGTTTATCTCTGAGCTCTGACACAGCTGCTGTCACATCCTCAAAGTATCTCAGAGGACGGATATTGATGCTGGATGAGTCTGTAGGTTCACTTAGTTGTGACACTGAGGGGTAGTTGTGTAGAAACTGGTTGTGGTCCTCTGTGTGTGAGAGCTGCTTCAGTTCAGCGTCTTTCCTCTTCAGCTCAGTGATCTCCTGCTGCAGCTTCTCCTGAAGCTCTTTGACTCGACTCACTTCAGTTTCCTGCTGGGATCTGATCTGCTGATTCACATCAGAGCTTCTTTGCTGGAGGAGACAGATCAGCTCAGTGAAGATCTTCTCACTGTCCTCCACTTCTTTATCAGCAGAGAGACTGACGGCCTCCACCTCCTGTTGAAGCAGCTTCACATCTTTCTCTCTGTCCTGGATTCTCTGCTGGATGTTTAATCGACTCACCTCGAGCTCTCTCTGCCTCTCAGTCCTTTCTGCTGCAGCTGAGACTGTGTCGTGGCCTTTATGTTCATCCACAGAGCAGAGATAACAGATACTCTGCTGATCAGTGCGGCAGAATATCTTCATCACCTCATCATGACGAGAGCAGATGTTCTCCTGGAGCTGCATCGAGGGGTCGACCAGTTTGTGTTTTTGAAATTGACTTACATTGTAATGAGGCTCGAGGTGATTCTCACAGTAAGAGATCAGACACTGCAGACAGGACTTGAGAGCTTTCAGCTTCCTCCCAGTGCAGACATCACAGGCCACATCTTCAGGTCCAGCATAGCAGTGATCAGCAGGAGCAGCTTGGAGTCCAGTCTTCTTCAGCTGCTCCACTAAATCTGCTAACATGGTGTTTTTCTTCAGGACGGGCTTTGGTGCGAAGGCCTCTCTGCACTGAGGGCAGCTGTAGAGCTTAATCTGATCCTCTCCATCCCAGAATCCTTTAATACATCTCATGCAGTAACTGTGTCCACAGGGAATAGTCACCGGATCCTTCAGTAGATCCAGACAGATCGAACAGCTGATTGTTTCTTGGCCCAACTGATCTCCTCTCTGTGCCATTTCAGCTCTCAGCGGCAACGACTGACTGAGTTTCACTTCCTGAGAAGTTGAACAAGTTTGAGGTTTGATATGAACAACACGTGGTTAAGCAGGAAGTGCACTCTTTTGTACTGCATCACATGATGGTTACACCCATCTTCAATCTATTGATCTCAAGGGGAGAGAACAAACACTCTGCTGCTGCTATCCATTGTGTCAAATCTTCATCTTAAAAGTAACTAAAGCTGTCAAATAAATGTAGTGGAGTAGAAAGTACAATATTTCCCTCTGAGATGTAGAAAGTAGCATCACATGGAAATACTACAGTAAAGTACAAGTGCCTCAAACTGTACTACAGTAAAGTACAACTACCTCAAAACTGTACTCAAATACAGTACTTGAGTAAATGTACTTAGTTACTTTCCACTGCTCTATGAGACTCACTGCCATGGTTGTCCAGACATGTTATATTCATTCAGTTATGAGTCACCTGCATGATGCCTTATTTATGTGCTAAATATATTTTGCATGAATTGACCAAAACTTCCTGTTAAGAACACACTCTTGAAACAGAGTATTTACAATCCTCCAAACAACAATTAATTCTTAATCTTTTCACATTAGTTTCCCTTCTTTTTCATCCCACCATTGTTTTTCACCAAAACACACAGAGGATGGAGACAAAGAGTCAGAGCGAAGAATTTAGGACCTTTACTGGGCTATTGTAGAAACATGATGGGGTCTGTGGAGGACGACTTACTCCTTTTGTAGATGTAGGTGGTGTACATCAATGTACAGTACCAAAAACAATGATTCTTATTGTCATGTGATTGTGGCACCCTGGACTCTTTAGGGGCTAAGATTGTTTGCAGATTTGTTGTTGTATTAGTTTGTGTCATTAACTTGGTCCCCCCACCATTATTTTTCTGGTTATTATTATTTAAAATGCTTTTTGTCACTTTTAAATATGAGGAAACTCACCTGATTTCACCTTAAGTTTGTTTAGCTATATTCATTTTCATCAATAGATGGAAGCAGTGGCTTTGTAATGCAGTGAGTGGCGCTACAATCCTTTAGATATTCATTCTTTTCATTGGTATTTACAGTGACTACAGTATTGTTTATTTAGTTATCTTTGGCTGTAACCTTTGTTTGCTGTTGTTAGCCCAGTCATAGAGAAGACAATCACAGTAGCAGCAATGGGAATGAATACTGACACTAGACTTTTTGTTGTGTGTCTGCATTGAGTGTTTAACATGATTATACACCAATTAAAACTCTTTACAAATGTTTCACACCATTGTTGCTTAGGGTCCTAGAAACGCGGTCCTGAAACTGCAGCCTCCAGTATTGCAGGAATCCCCTAGGCCTACTACTCCAAAATCTGACAAGGACACTGCATGTTTCACCCAACTCCAGAAGATGGCAGTAAGCTCCACACTGAGGAAGCAAGCTGCTGTTAAACCCAGGAGGAGAAGAAGAGTATTTCCCGTCTCTCTGTACGCCATCATTACCCTGCGATCAGTGAAGGAGGAAGAATGGCTGCAAGGTTACTGCTCCGCTCGGCTTTCAGAGCCTCCTCAGCCTGCAGGGCCCCGGTGTCTTCCCCGGTGTCTGCCCTGGTGTCTGCCCCGAGCCGCGGCATGGCTGCTGGAGGAGGTGAGCACCACACCTACACCTGGTTAGGGTTTGAGTTAGACACACAGACACTGCTGACATGTCTACTAAAGGAGGACTGCACCACAAGGACAGTCAGGCCGGACCTGATTTAGATATATAGCAATTTATTTAGAAATAGTGCATAGTGTAAATTATAGCAAATAAAACAGAAATATGACTTTTATAGTAGATTAAACCTGAAGTGTTCTTCAATTCGGCACACATTAAAAATACCAAAAAAGCTATTTTAATTCGAATAAATGTTCATATTTTTCTTTTATCCCGGCCTTAAATAACATTTTGCAGAGCTGCAACTGTTAAATTAATTCAATAATGAATTATTATATTTTGAGTCAGGTTTAAGTTTTAAGGTGTATTGTATATACACTTTTCATACAGTAGCTGTTATTTAGTAGAAAAACATGAAATTAGGGTGGAGTTGGGTCATGTGGGACACTTTTCACATTCTGACTTGTGCACTATATGAATCTAATACATTATATCAACACCTTATATCATTATTAAATCCTCAAGATGTTTCCCAGTTTAATCAGAAGGTAATTTGTAGATATTGTTCTCAAAGGGAAAGTGGCACATATATCAGTGTCCTTGTGCCAAATGGTTTCAGAATTTGTGGGACAGTTCGTGCTGAAATCTGGGACACTAGTTTTTAGGCTTATGCACTAATACATCACAAACATGTTAAAGAAATTGTTTTATTCATGTCAGGTTTATATCTTTTAACATTGATTTTGCATCACTGACCTTTAAGTGGACTTCACAAGGGCTACTTGGTGTTTGGCATTTATCATATAAGACCCACAAAGTCACATGATTTCTATTACATGACACACCTGCTTGGATTCAACACCAATCATGTTCACTTTAATGTTGTAGAAAAAGAGATAAATGTACTGGAGCTTATGTGTCCCACATTAGTCTATGTCCTAATTACACTACTCCACCCTAGCTTAAAAAATTACATATCAAAGTACAATAAATGTACAGATAGATGTTGGTGAGGTTGTAATTGTGAAGGTGAGCTTTTAGTGTAAAAAATTCTCTGATTTCAGCTTCTTAATGTGAATATTTTATATTTTCATTTAGTCCTTTGTGACAGTTAACTGAATATTTTTTGGGTTATGGACAAAATGAGACATTTGAAGACGTCATCGAGGACTTTGGGAAACATTTTTCACCATCTTAGACAGAACAACTAATCAATAATGAAAGTAATCAGTTATCAGTTAATAGTTGCAGCTCTAACCATGTGTGTTCTTAGTATTAATTATATGTGTAAGGAAGTCGGCTGATATTTAGTCCACCGTCAATACCATTAACAAGTTTGTAGATTTGTATTTGCTTTGATGACTTTGTATGTTTTTTTAATGACTAACATTGTTGGTTGAATGTTTTCAGGGATTCCCACCGACGAGGAACAAGCTACAGGCATGGAGAGGATCATCATGAAGGCCATGAAGGAAGGAACGGTATGAACCTAAAAATAACCGACTGGATGACGAACAGGATAAACTTTAACTTCAGTCAGTAGTTTAAGGTGTCTAAGACAGGCAGGTTATTTATATTTATATGTATGTATGTATATGTATAGAGAGAGAGAGAGGGATATGACAACGATTTTAAAAGCAGATTAATGAATAGATACAGTATAAATTATTACAACAGAGCAATACATTGTGTTTCAGTCCAGGAGTCCAAAGTAACAAAATAACAGCTGATATGTCACAGTAACGATTAGGTCATTAAAGCCTCTTTGGCCTTCTCCCCTTTTAGAAATACATAATTTTCCAGGGCTAGAGAATTTGACATTGTGGCCAGTCAGGTTTGTAGACTTGTGGCGCTTTTCCACTATACAGTCCTGAACGTGAACGGGGTCGTCATAGCACTGCTGCACGAAACTGCCGTGACTTCATTTTATACGCGACACAAACACATAAACAATGGAGGACATGGAGGCGATGGTGTACTTGCTGCTGTATGAGGCTTTCTGTCTCACACAAAGCAAGAGAAGAGAAACGAATTTCTGTTCAGTTAAAATAACAATAGTCAAAACCATGAAATAGAGATTAAATATAGAATTAAAACCACAAAATATAAATAATAATGAATAAAACATTATAAATGATATGAAACACACAGATTTAAGTGATCCTTGTTTCTTGTGTTTTATAATATCTGACTGGGTCTTTTGTTCTGTTTCAGGATCCGTACAGCATGCTGAAGCCGAAGGAGTACACCGGCTCCAAGGCCGACCCTCACCTGGTCCCCTCCATCACCAACAAGAGGCTGGTGGGATGCGTCTGTAAGTGACCAAAATCTCACCCAGTGTTTATTCATCCTTTGCAGGGTTCCCACGCGTCCTGGAAAACACATGGAAAATGAGAGAAAAAGTGAAATGTCCTGGAAAATCATATCACGATATGGATATAATTTCGATGTATTGCCCAGCCCTAGTCACTACACTGTGACACAACGTTTGCAGGTACTCTCTTCACGTTAGGGCTGGGCAATTAATCCAAAAATAATCGAAACCGACATTTAGAGACTTTATTCGACTTAATCTTGCTCATGTCAATTAATCGTGGTGTTCACTGTTGCCATGACAGTAAAGGTTGCATATCTTTAAGGAATTTGAAAACTTGTCTCCAGTGATCATTTGAACCCAAAACATGATCTTTTCATAGTTCGAATCAAGTAAACTAGACATTAACCACAGCGTCACACCTTAAAACATCATTATTTTCAATCCCTAAAGATACTCATGTGTGAGGGCAGCAGTGTAAAATACAAAACAAAAGAAATTGAAAATACATAATTGTTCATCAAGGGTGGAGATAATCGTTCATTTTTGCCATAATCGCCCAGCCTTATTTCACGTCACCTAATTTTCTGCGCTCCAAAGTCGGCAAATCACCGTGTGAACTCGGTACTGGGTATGCTCCGTTTTTCACCAAAATGTGCATTTGGAAACACAACGGTACAGATCTGGTCCGTCATGTATCGCCAGCACAGAAGGTGACCCCTGTTTCCTCGCCACATGTTCGTCTCCCACAGGTACAGCTTGGCTTTAAAGCTCTCACTGCAGCTCCTAAAGCTGGAGGTTTAGCGTGTTGAGAAAAACACCAACACACACAGCTTTTCTTCATCCTGGAGCTCTCGGGCATCTCTCTCTTTGCTCTCCATGAACTGAAAGATTTCCTCAAGCAACTCGAAACATCTGTTCAGTGGTTTAGATGATCAAATATCAAATTATTAAGAAGTCATTCACACGTTTTCAGACGTTATGATGTCTTTAATTAGCTTTATTTTGTGTAACTGATTGAAGGTTTTACAGCATCTCACCTCTCTGTCTCCTCTGTGCAGGTGAAGAAGACAACACAGCCGTGGTTTGGTTCTGGATTCATGAGGGCGAGGCCCATCGCTGCCCGTCCTGTGGCTCCCACTACAAACTGGTGGCCCACGAGCTCCCCCACTAACTCCTCCATCACTCACTTATTCCAGACGTCTGTCACAGCGCTGTGTGTCTGCTCTCTGTCAGCTTCTCCATGTCATATTCCTCCAGAACCAGCCCAAGAACCATCACACCACCCGACCTCTTTATCTGTCACTCTCCGGGGAGATGATTATTTATCTGTGGCTGTCTACTTTCTGGTCTTAGGTTGAGAGTTGTCTGATAGTTCTTTGGCTCGTTCTGTTTTTCAGTACTTGATCTACCTGCTGACCTCATCAGTCTTTGCTTTACACGACCTGTTGGTTTCATTTTCAGAGGGAACAGATGTGGTTTGGGACACAACAGTTTAAACATTTCCATTTATCTGCAGTTTACATTGAAGTATGTACTGTACAATGTTACATTAGGTCCATTTACTCCTCTTACTGAAATAATAAACTTAATGAAATCCTATTTATGGAACATTCTGACTCTTTGGACTCTTTCCTTCATACCTCATCTAAATATTAACATCTTGGAAGCCTTATTCTGTTAAATGAAGCTTTATTTCATTTGGGTTTGGTGTAATTTAAATCTACAACATGTGACAAAGAGAGAAAAGAAAGATAGCTAGATAGATAGATAGATAGATAGATAGATAGATAGATAGATAGATAGATAGATAGATACTGTATTGATCCTTCACAGGAAATTGCTTGGAATACAGCAGCTACAGTCAGCTCTCCGGAAGCAGGGATGGAGACCACTGCTGTAAGAGTCAGGGGCGATTCTAGGATCAGACCTTTAAATTACAACAAGAAATATTAATACATAGTAGAGTGGTCTATTATAATGTATGATAATAATGGTTCAGAATAAACAATCACAGATTTCTACAGAGAGGACTCTAAGATAGTTAATGAACCCTGAGGGAAAGATGATGTTAATGACAGAATTATCCAAAGTTAAAATAAAACCATTTGAGCCTATAGCATAGCTAATTGTTTGTCCCATCTCTAACAGACAGGCTCGCAAAATAATTAAAGTTGCTTCCTCTGCTGGCCTCTGGCAAGATGTTTAGAAGCATTCGTAGCAGGACATCCATATTCTGCTACAGCTTCTTCCCCTTAGCAATCAGATTGTTGAAGTCCTATAGCAACCCCCCCCCCCACACCTACGCACTAGGGGAGGGGGGAAAAATCGATACAGCATAGTATCGTGATATTTTGCTTGGCAATATTGTATCGATACACAGATGCCGAGTATCGATCTTTTATTATATAAATTGCAAATGAAAGTTTTTGGTACAAAAATAATAAGATCAATTGCTTTTTCAGTCCACTAGAGGGCTCTAGTTTGTTTTCTGGTGAGGTCAGCGTGCAGGAGGAAGTTTATATATATACTTTTTTTATTTCCACTGTTTTTTTGTTTTTTTAGTACTTTTTCAGCACTTTTTAATATTCTGTACTATTTTGAGTCATTGCTACGAAATTTTGTTTGGATGTGCGCTGTAAAGTGTATAATCTGAATGACAAATTAAATCTATTTTATCTTATTTTTAGGGGTGCTGTGATCAAATTTAGGAATGCTTTGCTTGATCGCCACTGCTGAATAGTATGTAAAGGGTTGATGGGAAGAGTGTGAAACCATAGTGGGAAACCCAGGATGGTGTAGGAGTGGCTTAGATCCAGCAGGTGGCGGTGATGCAGCACAGAGGATGAAATCTGCTTGTAAATAACAAAGAAGAAGAAGAACGGGTCAACAAACTCCCTACGTCATCCCAGTGAGCCCAGACCCAGACAGAGAAGGAAGAAGAATGGCTGCAAGGTTACTGCTCCGCTCGGCTTTCAGAGCCTCCTCAGCCTGCAGGGCCCCGGTGTCTGCCCCGGTGTCTGCCTTGGTGTCTGCCCCGAGCCGCGGCATGGCTGCTGGAGGAGGTGAGTACATCTACACCGGGACACGGACACACAAACACCGCTGAGAGCCGCTTTGACCTCCACCCGGTGTTACGGACTATCTGGTGGTATGGTTTAACTAGTGAGTTTCTCCTTAAAAGAACAACTTTAAATTGTAGTTTAATCCTTTTTAATAATACACATTCATCTAAGTTAGTAAATTGAGTTAAATTGTGTTCAGAAGTGTCATTCAGCTCTCGTGACGTAACCGTTACGTGAGGAAGTCACTAGATAACACGCTCACCAGTTAAACCATAACACCGGTGTATGTTACCGTTAGCATTAGCATTAGCAACAGATTGACTGATAAAGAGGTCAAACTGTGTTTTTTAACTATTTAAATCATAAAGTTAACGAGTCGTATTAATAAAGCTCAGCTCAGGAGTGTTTCTGATGTATTAATGTTTTACTGGAATTAGTAAAAAATGATTAATAAACTCTGCTAATGTTAGCTGAAGTTTCCGATCAGAGTTAAAGAAAGTAAAATAAAAATATTTAACAGCTGATTATGTTTTTTTAAACACTTATTTTAATAAAAAAGGTGTTAGACATCGTAGCTAAATCTTTCACACTGCTTAAACCCACTTTAAGATTTGTGAAACCTTTATTTTGCTTTTAAATATAGTCAAAAAGATGATTTCATTGCTTTTTTTCCTTCATCTAGATAAAAACAAACTACATGTATTCCTCCTAATTTGCAAAAACCGATTCCAGAGACTCATTAAAACCCAGTTTCAGATTTGTGAGAATTTTGTTCTTGTTCTTTATTTTGTTTGTCAGGAACATTCACATGTTTATAATCTCAGGAAATTCTGCATATTGCATATTTATTCACACAAAGATCAAGTTTACTGTACATATTTTATCCAATGTTGTCTTATTTATTGTTGATTCTATATTTAGTACACTTTCCCCCTTACACTATACATCTCATCTTAGGGCTGGGCAATATATCGATATTATATCGTTATCGTGAAATGAGACTAGATATCGTCTCAGAATTTGGAAATCGTAATATCATGAAACAGCAGAAGTGTTTCTTTTCATGCTTCTATACGCTGCATTACAGTAAAACGATGTAATTATCTGAACTTAACAGATTGTTCTAGCTGCTCTGTTATTTACCTTTTACCCACTTTGTCATTAAGTCCACATTACTGATGATTATTTATCAAAAATCTCATTGTGCAAATATTTAGTGAAAGCACCTGTAGTCATCCTTACTGTATTGTTGTGATATTGAGTTATTTGGTAAAAAGTCACCCAGCCCTATTTCATCTTATATTGTGACATCTGAAGTAGTGTGAGCTCTACGCGATTTTCATTTAAACTAAAAGTAGAAACATATTTTTATCTGTTGTAAAACAATCAAATCTTCTATAGAGTACATATTCTGACCTGTTTAATGAGCTCTGGATGGAGGAGAAAAACTGTGATAATCGCATTTTTCCAGTTTTCATGAATAGAGTAAAGGAATTCAGGAGGAAACATTAGTGGACTAACAGTCACATAGGTGATATTAAAGGTTATAAAAGTGACAAAAAAATGATTTCTCTCCTTTTCCTCCTTCAGGGATTCCCACCGACGAGGAACAAGCTACAGGAATGGAGAGGATCATCATGAAGGCCATGAAGGAGGGAACGGTACTGACACTCATATTAATCTGTGTGTGCGTGTGTGTTAGGGTTATGTTAAGTGTCCAGAAATTGAATGTAAGTCTATGAAATGTCCCCAAAAGTGACCGTAGTCTGATGTATGTGTCCTTTGATTATTTCCATCACAGCTGATAAAAGCAAACTATGCATTAATACACACACACACACACACAGATACATTCACACACACACACACAGATACATTCACACACACAGACACATTCACACACGCACACACACACACACACACACACACACACACACACACACACACACACACACACACACACACACACACACACACACACAGAGTTCAGGCTTCAGTATTTTGTCTAAGATCACTTGGACTCGCAGACTGGAGCAGTCGGGAATCGAACCTCCGATCTCTCCTCCAGCAGCTCAGACTCTGATAAGCTGCAAATAATCAGGATGATAAAAATCTCAGATAAGAAACGTCTCTAATTGAGCGTCTGTGTGTGTTATCTGCTCCCAGCAGCCGTGAACTGGGACAAACTGGGAAATTAACTCCAGTTTTATCTCAGATGTTCGGCGTGTTAGTGATGAGTGTTTCCACGTAATGAGCTTCGACTGTCAGGCTGGTTTACTAATAATTCACCTCTGAGAGAGAGAAAAGAATCAGATTAAACTGGATTAAAAGTAAAGAACATCCTCCTCTATCTGGAAACTCAAGTTTAAATGTTAAAAACTTTTAATATAAGATCAGATATTCCTTTATTAGTCCCACAATGGGGACATTTGCATTACTGCAGCAGCAGAGGACAGCAATAATAGAACAATAAACAATAAATAATAAGTACAAAACAATAAGAACAATAATAGTAAAAATATGTTATATGACATTATTTATAAGAGAAATATCTGACTGTTAACTATAAGAAAATGTTCTGTAATCCATCAAGAATAAACCTGCTCGTCAATTCTATTCAGTTAAATTAACAATAGTCAAAACCATGAAATAGAGATTAAACATAGAATTAAAACTACAACATATTAATAATGAATAGAACATTATAAATGATATGAAACACAGATTTAGGTAATCCATGTTTCTTGTGTTTTATTATATCTGACTGGTTCTTTTTTTCTGTTTCAGGATCCCTACAGCATGCTGAAGCCAAAGGAGTACACAGGCTCCAAGGCAGACCCTCACCTGGTTCCCTCCATCACCAACAAGAGGCTGGTGGGATGCGTCTGTAAGTGTCCAACATCTCACCCAGTGTATATTCATCCATTGCAGGGTTCCCACTACGGGTGTCACCATTCTCCAAATCCTCGATTTTATTTGATTTTCGATTTTAAGGACACAATTCTATTAGATTTTGGGTCCTTTTAGGACAGATGCCTATACCACTTTTAGACTAGTCATGAGTAGGGCTGGGCGATATGGACCAAAAGTCATATCCCGATATATTTAGGCTGAATATCGATATACGATATATATCCCGATATTTTTTCCGCAAAGTGAGAGCAAATGTTCAGTCAAAGTCAAAGCCAAATATGGCATGTAACCGGCTATTTCAGTGAACAGTTGCAAAATCAAATGAATAAATAATAAACAGGTTTCTTCACCTTGTTCATGAATAAATGCTCAGCTGTTCAAATAACAATAAAATGTAAACATAACTACTGTATAACAACAGGAGTGATAGGACACCACTTTAGTTATAGTACACCACTTATCACTTTTCTTTTCATAAAGCACACTGTGGGAAAATGAAGCTTGCAGTGAGCTTTGTTTCGGGTCTGGAGCTTTTTTGGGTTGTGGATGGCTTGCTGCTGGGGCTTCTGCAGCGCGCAGTTTCACACACTCTTCGTACTGCAGTTTGTGCCACTGTTTTAGGTGGTGAAAAAGATTTGTAGGGCTTCCACCCCTGGCTGTAACTTGTTTATGGCTCTCCGTACATATAACTAAGTGCTTGCTCATGTGGGAATGTTGGGTCTCTTTAAAATTAAACCTGAAGAGTTCGGTTTAGACCTGCTCTATGTGTAAAGTGCCTTGAGATGACTTTTGGCGCTTTTCCACTACACAGTTCCAGCACGACTCGCCTCGCCTCGCCTCGGTACAGTTCCAGAACAGACCTTTTCCACTACAAAAAAGTACTTACTCAACGTGGGCGGGGTCGTCATAGCACGGCTCCGCGAAACTGCCGTGACTTCGTTTTATACGCGACACAAAACACATAAACAATGGAGGACATTGAGGCAGTGGTGTACTTACTGCTGTATGTGGCTTTTTGTCACACACAAGGCAAGAAAATTGAGCCGTATAGCTGTAACTATGGTTGTAACGCTGCTGCCGGTATTTAAAAATGCCGGGTTTGATTCTTGTGTGGGACAGCTCATGACTCTTCCAGCGACAACTACCAATCAGCGGCCAGCAGTGTGTCGACGTCACATTTTAGTACCGGCTTGGCTCGCTTGGAACCTCACCAGAGCAGGTACTAAAGAAGTACCAGGTACCAGGTACTATCAAAAAGAACCGAGACGAGTCGAGGCGAGTCGTGCTGGAACTGTGTAGTGGAAAAGCGCCATTTGTTGGGATTTGGCGCTATACAAATAAAGATTGATTGATTGATATAACGTGATTTTGTTGCTCATCTGATACTTTGAATCCGAACCATCTCCAAATTACTGAGCCACTGCTTTTTCTTTTTCTAACCAATTCCTCCTCTGCATGCTCCGCAGACATTGTTGCTTCCTCCATGTTTGTTGAAGAGTGGCTGAGTGTCTGTTCCTGCCCCTCCCCCCTCTGTGCATGAAAGAGGAGGGGCGGGGGCGCAGGGAGCAGTGCATATAGCTTTATTTTGTGTAACTTTTCAACCTGCTGCCCTCAGGGAGGAGACTGCGGAGTCTCCGGGCCAGGACCAACAGACAAAAACAGTTTTATACACCAGGCTGTCCGAATGCTTAACTCCCTCCCCACTCTGCCCCCCCTTCCCCCTCCACCTCCTTCTCACTAAAGCCATGGACTCTGCCCCCCCCCACCCCACCCCTATCAACAATGAAATCTGTAATTCGCTGTGATTTCTGTGAAATCTGTAACTATCTGCAGTATGCACTTTGCGCCGATATCAGTCTAACAGTCTCGTGTCTGTCCTTTTTTAACATGTACTATGTATATTTTTACAATATTAAATATCTATTTATTTGATGTATTTTGCACCATTGGGGTTTGAGAGTATCGTAATTTTGATCCTCAGTATGTCCTGTACATATTGCTGAATTGACATTTAAAAATGACTTTGAACTGGTTAAAGGTTTTCCAGCGTCTCACCTCGTCCTCTCTCTGTCTCCTCTGTGCAGGTGAAGAAGACAACACAGCCGTGGTTTGGTTCTGGATTCATGAGGGCGAGGCCCATCGCTGCCCGTCCTGTGGCTCCCACTACAAACTGGTGGCCCACGAGCTCCCCCACTAACTCCTCCATCACTCACTTATTCCAGATGTCTGTCACAGCGCTGTGTGTCTGCTCTCTGTCAGCTTCTCCATGACATATTCCTCCAGAACCTGGTTCTGTTTTTTTCAGTACTTGATCTACCTGCTGACCTCATCAGTCTTTGCTTTACACAACCTGTTGGTTTCATTTTCAGAGGGAACAGATGTGGTTTGGGACACAACAGTTTAAACATTTCCATTTATCTGCAGTTTACATTAAAGTATGTACTGTGCAATGTTACATTAGGTTCATTTACTCCTCTTACTGAAACAATAAAGTCTTCAACTGAAATGTGTCTGCTGTCAGTGTGAGTTTATTTATTTTAAAGGACAGTTACACCATTTTCCAGCAGTCAGGCGTCCATATGAACAATGGATTTTCCTCTCTAATCATTCCTCCTGTTCATGGTTCACTGACCAATAAGTGTTAAGATGAACAATTCAAAAATATGTTTAAACTAGTTTTAAAAGCAGTATCAGGTTTGTTATGAGTATTTTTGTTGGTTTTATATCATTTGAAATGATATTTGCACCATTTTTTACCAAAAGTAAGACTGAATGCTCCTGAAAATGTCAAATGGTGTAACCACAAAAGAATGATAAATATTACATATTTTATCACCTACAGTGTATTTAAGTGGACTTATACTAATAATGACTTCATTTAAAACATGTAAATGTTTCCTGATCTCCATGATTCCCCAGATGAAAATGTAATATTTAGAACAATTGTATTCCATTACCTTTATTTAATATAAAAAGTTATAATGTAAGATCATGCCAAACTAGTTGATATGGTGTTTTATTGAGAATTTAGTGTTTTTAAACAAGTTGAATTATTTGGTACAAAGTTTTTATGGTTACACCGCTTAGACATTTTTGCCATAATTCTCTAATATAGTCTCTCAAAATGGATTAAAAGCAGAAATTTGATGCTGGGTCCACAAAAAAGAATGTGTGCAAGTTATTCATACGTTTATTTTCACATTTTAACCCCTTTACATTTAACTAAACCTCATGGATACAAAGAAACCTCATAGACCCATATAGTGACAATTAAAAAAATTATTATAAAGATTATTGAACGTGAATCATAAATTAATAAATAAATGAAAATGATGGGAAAATCCATTTTAAGCTTAAAAGATGTTTCCCAAAAGCGTTGTAACTGTATACTGTTAGAAATAATGATAAATTAACAAAGACTATTAATATATCTGCAGGAGGCTTAACGTCACTGTGGAGATTCTGCCAGCAGAGGTCGCCAGATACAAACACTTCACCCTCTGATATCCTGACGAAAAAAAGATCTCGGTATGTTTTCATGTCTCCTCTGTGGGTGGTTTGATATGAGGCGTGGAGCTTTGAAAATGTTGGTATTGATTCAGTTTTTTCAGTTGTGAGAAACAATTATAGCAATGTAAAAACATACCTGCATGAAACATCCTACTACAGTAAAAGTACAGCAGTATTATGAGTGATGTAGTATGCAGTATTACAGTAAAAGTACTGCAGTGTTATGAGTGATGTAGTAAACAGTATTACAGTAAAAGTACTGCAGTGTTATGAGTGATGTAGTATGCAGTATTACAGTAGAAGTAGTGGTTTGGTCCCTCTGACTGATATATTATTATATATGACATCATTAGATTATTAATAGTGAAGCATCAGTGTTAGAGCAGCATGTTACTGTTGTAGCTGCTGGAGGTGGAGCTAGTTTACACTACTTTATATACAGTTAGCTAGTTTAGTCCAGTGGTTCCCAACCTAGGGATGGGGCCCCTCCAAAGGGTCAGCAGATAAATGTGAGGGGTGGTGAGATGATTAATGGGAGAGGAAAGAAGAAAAAAATAAGTTCTGATACACAAATGTGTTTTCACTTTTTGGACTTTTTCTCTAATCTTTGATTTTTGCTGAAATATTGGATCATTTGAACATTTATTGAAATGAAAGCATGTGAGAAGTTTAGAGGGAAAAATCACTATTTGGTGGAGCTGTTAACAACTCATAGACATCTGAAATGTGAGCCGACTACACACTGCTTTTTGCTTTCATCTTTAACATTGTGTTGTATTTTAAAAGCTTGTTATATTATCCATTGTGTCAAATCTTCATCTGAAAAGTAACTAAAGCTGTCAAATAAATGTAGTTGAGTAAAAAGTACAATATTTCCCTCTGAGATGTAGAAAGTAGCATCACATGGAAATACTACAGTAAAGTACAAGTACCTCAAACTGTACTGCAGTAAAGTACAAGTACCTCAAACTGTACTACAGTAAAGTACAAGTACCTCAAACTGTACTACAGTAAAGTACCTCAAACTGTACTGCAGTAAAGTACAAGTACCTCAAACTGTACTGCAGTAAAGTACAAGTACCTCAAACTGTACTACAGTAAAGTACCTCAAACTGTACTGCAGTAAAGTACAAGTACCTCAAACTGTACTACAGTAAAGTACAAGTAAGTATAGTTCTTGAATAAATGTACTTAGATACTTTCCACTCCTGGTTCACTCAGCTTCGAGCCAGATTGATCTTCTCTCTGAATGATGAAAGTGTTGTAGCACTTATCATTATGAGGAGTTATTTTAAAACACAGAAACATGCTGAAAGCTTCGGGGTCTGTTTAGGGTCAACATGTATTGACAAGGTATAATTAGTCTGTCTTATTATTCAGCCGCAGACGCCTCACTGTGTCTGCTGCAGGATTCAATACAACCGACGGCTGTGGAGATCACTTTATATTCTACACACAGCTGCGTTTGGTTTCTGTTAAACAAACATAAGTAAAGTGGTTTGTTGTTGACGAGTCACTACATGGATGCAGGGAGGAAGAAAAGTGACAGTGACAAAACAAAACCTTAAGAAATGATTTAGATTTTATATATTTTAGGGCGGAAGTTTTCATTATTCATTAATCTGTTGATTTGTATTTTGTTGAATTGATTAGTTGTTGTTGTTTAATCCATTAAATGTCAGAAAATAGTGAAAGCTGACATCAAAACAGAAAATATTCACATTTAAGAAACTGGAATCAGAGAAATTTAGATTTTTTTCAGTAAAAAATTACTAATGTGATTCCTTCCTTCCTTCCTTCTGTCCTTCCTTCCTTCCTTCCTTCCTTCCTTCCTTCCTTCCTTCCTTCCTTCCTTCCTTCCTTCCGTCCTTCCTTCTTTCCTTTCTTCCTTCCTTCGTTCGTTCCTTCCTTCCTTCCGATTGTCCTTCCTTCCTTCCTTCCTTCCTTCCTTCCTTCCTTCCTTCCTTCCTTCCTTCCTTCCTTCCTTCCTTCCTTCCTAAGATCTAAGATCAGCTGTTAGGGTAAGTGTTCCCATTAAGCACCAGAATCTAAGTCCAACTGTTTTTCATGGATACTGACATGATTTATAAGGGAGGTCATTTCTTATAAAGCAACATTTATCTCTCATTTGAAAATGTATTCATTACTTCATGTAGATTTTGGAATATAAAATAAAGATATTTGATGAATAAAGTGGGTTTAATTGGTATTGTGACTCCATTTAAGCCCATGTGTGCTCCAAATAAGCCCACGTCATGATTTATTTACTAAATATAATAAAAAAATATTGATTTCATAGAATTAAAAACAGCAATATATGTATTCAGTAACATGTTAAATATTAATCAATGTGTACAGTTTCCTGTGTTGTGTATTTTAGTGTAAAATAGTTCAGGCCTTTCAGATTTCGATATCCTGAAATGATTTATACTGTATGTTATGAGTAAAGTGTCCATTTAAATCAGATGTCAAGCACTGACAGTCAGCTGGTCTCTTGGTATGTTTGTTTATATAAAACTCTCCGTCGTGCTTCTGTTAGCGTCCCTGCGGCCCGCAGCGTGTAAAGGTCACAAGCAGCAGTGATTTATTTACACTCCAGAATCAACTTTAACCAGATTATGTTTATGGTTCATATGTAGCTAAGTTCCCCTCGATGTTGAAGACGTTATCTCACGATACAATAAGATAAGATTACAATACGATATGGTATGATAAGATACAATATGATAAGATACAATATGATACGATAACATACGATTATGATACAATTGCGATATGATTACAATACGATTATGATACGATTACTATACGGTACAATAAGATAAGATACCATTACGATATGATTACGATTACGATACAATTACGATACAATTACGATACGATTACGATATGATTGCGATCCGATTACGATACAATTACGATACGATTATGATACGATAATGATATGATTACAATACAATTACGATACGATTACAATACGATACGATACGATTATTATACTATTACGATACGATTAGGATACCATTACGATACCATAACGATACCATTACGATACGATTGCGATACAGTTACGATACGATTACGATACGATTACGATACGATTACGATACGATTACGATACGATTACTATACGATACAATGCAATAAGATAAATCATAAAATACATACGATATGATACGATACGATAATACACCATAAGATAAGACATGATAACTTACGATATGATACGATAAGATATAAGATATGATAAGATACAATAGGATACCATACAATAACATACGATTACAATATGGTACAATAAGATACGATTATGATATGATTATGATATGATACAATAAGATAAGGTATGATACAATACAATCACGATATGATTACGATACGATTACGATACGATTACGATACGATTACGATACGATTACGATACGATTACGATACGTTACGATACGATTACGAAACAATTACGATACGATTACGATACAATAAGATATGATTACAATTACGATATGATTACAATACGATTACGATACAATACAATAGGATAAGACAAAAGATAAGATACATACAATATGATATGATACGATAAGATAGGATACAATATGATATATGATGAGAAACAATATGATTACAATTACAATACAATAATGATACAATACAATATAAGATTACGATACAATAACTATACAATACAATATAAGTTTATGATACAATAAGATAAAATTATGATATGATTACGATACCTTTACGGTATGATACGATTACGATACGATACAATTACGATACGATTACGATACGATTATGATACGATTACGATACGATTACGATACGATTACGATATGATAAGATACAATTATGATACAATACAATAAGCACGATAAGATATGATAAGATACTATACGATTACGATACAATAAGATTCGATACGATATGACAAGATATTCCTTTATTTGTCCCACGATGGGGAAATTTATAGTATTGCAGCAGCAAGTGGACAACAAAAATCGAAAGAGCATCAATAAAAAGAATAAAGAAAAATTCAAAATAACACTACACAAGCAATAAAAACAATAGTAGTTTAAAAAAAAAGGAATGGGGTAAAACAAAAAAGAAAAAGAGGAGAGATCAGCTGGGAATATATAACAGGATTTATTGATGTTAGCAACAGAGTGATCTTAGGCGATTAGGACTCTTTGATGTGAAGCATCTCAATAAAGCGAAGGCTCTCATGAAGATATGAGAGAGGTCAGGATTCCCTCTGGTGTCTAGACGCTGCTGCTGCGGCTGCTGCTGCTTGTGTTGGTGGTGGAGCCGAGCCAGCAGGCGGTTGATGGAAACCTTTGCAATGAACCTCCCCGGACATCGTGGAGGTCACGGCGGAGATGGAGAAGAGGTGTGCTGCACAACGGTAGGTCTGAAAGGCAGTAATGGAAGATTTGAAGTGATATTTAAAGAACAGCGTCGAACAGCTGCAGGAACATAAATGTCAGGTGTGGGTCAGGTTGTGTGCTGACGTCGGTGTTGTGAACGAAGGGTTTTTATAAACTGACTGTGTTGGGGAAGTGACGGAGACAAATAGAAGAGGAGAAAACAGCAGATGGAGACAGACTGAATCCATGATGTTGAGATCAGAGCTCTGTGGGAGACAAACCATCTGCTGCAGGACTCTTTGTTCTTCTTGTTGATGAAGATAGTGCTTTATGACTCGGGCTGGATGCTGCAGAATAAATTTGGGACGAACAGATGCCTCCATGATGGTGCTGCATTATGGAGAAGAATCTAAACATTTTAACTCTCACACACTGTTCATATTCAGACCATCCACTGTATCCCTGCATAATTAGTCTCCAACACATTTCTGCACAACAAATCATTCATGAATACGTCATCATCAGCCGCAGATAAACAGCAAGATTAATCCTTAATGAAGCTTTCAGAGAGCTGAGAGAGTTTATTCTTCAGGTTTATTGTGATGTCTCAGTTTCCTCCACATTTCTGCTGAAGAAACCGAGCATTTCACTTTCTTCTTTCTTCTTTCTTCTTCCTGCCTCGCCGTCCTTCTCCTCCTCCTATAAGTGAACCATAAAAGGACAGTAATGAGCAGAGGAAGAGTGATAATATGGTGAACCAGAACAGACACTCTGGGTAATAAAAGCGTAACTCGTGCATTCACAAACAAACAATGAGACACTGAGACGGACACGTAAACACATACACTCATGCATGCGGGCGAGCGGGGAAGAGCGAGGAAGTGGCGGCGGCCAGGGTAATTGAGCATCGATGTCCTTTCGGTCGTCATAGAAACGCCATCTCACAAGGGATTATGGTGTTTCAGAAAGCTCTTAAGTTCCAGCAGCTCATTGCATGATCACAGAAAGTCATTAGAGATGCTACAGTGAAGAATTTCATGTCAGCGAGTGCCAGAAATAGAGCGTATCTGTCAAGTCGGTATCACCTTGTGTTGGAGTCTCTATACGCTTTGACTGAAACACAGCAATACAAAGTAGCTAATACAACTACCGAGTTAATTTCTTAACACAGTAAAAGCCTTTCTTCACAAGTGTGTTGCAAGTGATTGGATTAATATTCAGATGCTTTGTTTAATGCAGCTGTAATGGATATTTTCCCTCCACAGCTGTGGCTGATAGAGATGAACCTACAGAGAATTATCAGAGAGTCTGCAGCTTCTCCTCGGCTTTACGGAGCTTTATAGTGAGTTTAGGCTCATTGTTTAGCTGTCCGGCTGCAACTTAACCCTCCTGTTGTCCTCAGGTCAAGGAAGGACAGGAGGAAGGGAGGAAGGAAGGAAAGGAGTAAGGAAGGAGGGAAGGAAGGAAGAAAGGAAAGGAGCAAGGAGGGAGGGAGGGAGGATGGATGGAAGGAAGGAAGAAAGGAAAGGAGTAAGGAGGGAGGGAGGGAGGGAGGGAGGGAGGGAGGGAGGAAGGAAGGAAGGAGAAAAGGAAAGGAGTAAGGAGGAAAAGAGGAAGGAAGTAAGGAGAGAAGGAAGGGAGGAAGGAAAGGAGGAAGGAGGGAGGGAGGGAGGGAGGGAGGAAGGAAGGAAGGAAGGAAAGGAAGGAAGGAAGGAAGGAAGGAAGGAAGGAAGGAAAGGAGTAAGGAGGGAGGAAGGGAGGGAAAGAAGAAGGAAGGAAGGAGAGAAGGGAGGAAGGAAAGAAAAGAAGTAAGGAGGAAGGGAAAGAGGAAGGAAGGAAGGAAGGGAGGGAAGGAGGAAGGAACAGTCAAAAGAGATGGGGGTCAATTTGACCCTGGAGGACGACAGGAGGGTTAAAATAAATAAATATATGTATCCGCTGTACTTTACCTGCTAACAGACACTGTAGACTAGCTGGTGAACATAGTGGAGCATTTAGATATTTCCCTCAGGAGTTGGTAGAGAATAAAAACAGAGCTAAAAGAGAGAGAATATTGGACTTTACATTCAGCAGGTGGACACAAACACGATGAACTAATGAATGATATTGTTGATCAGTAACTGCTGGATGTGGAAATAAGTTCATCATATCAACTTAAAAAGAGATGATGATGTGTCAGAGTTGTGTTCAGACAGAAATACCAAAAAAAAAACTATGATGGTTTGCGTTTTGTTCAGGGTGAAACCAACATTTAAATCCAGTATTTTTTGTGTCTACAGTAAAACAGCACTACAGTGGACCTGCTAAAGTATGAATCATACATTTTTCCACACTTCTTATCCACAGTTTCAGATTGACATGTCAAAGAAAATCCAGGTGAATTTGTAAGCAGTGTAACTTTGTGTCAGTTTGTGTGCCAAAGCTCTCCAAAATTACTAAAATATTTCACAAAATAACCTTTTTTTAAACTCCCCTAGAGAGGAAATTAAATGTCACCCTAACATAAAGACAGCCAAGATACAGCAAGGCAACATACATACTCAGGCAGTGCAAGATAAGTGTAAAGCTCAACATCAAATCAGTCAATAAAATGGACCGTCTTCTTTCTGAAGAGCACTTTGGCGCCACTAAAGAAGCTCTTCAGCTCACTAAAAATATTGTACAATGGATGGTCCTTATTGTGCAGGATTCTCCTGAGTTTCCTAAATACTCTTTTCTCCCGGACCACCTCTAGTGAGTCAGGAGGCAAATCAATCAGTACATAGTTTGGACTTTTAAAATGCTTGTAAACACCTTAGTCCGATCGACATCAGACCTACTTCGGACCATAACGGACATCTCAAAATCGGATGAGAACACCTAGATAATTCGTTCATAGTCGGCATTTTAACGGCATGTAAACTCAGCAATCGTATCTAAATTGGATTTTGCATTCTGCGCATGCTCGAAAATTTCCGCTGGGGCTTTCACCCGGAAGTGAAAGATCTGTTGTTCTTTTTATATGCATTATTAGAAGGAAAATAATGCACGCTACTGTAGCATTGTCCATCTCCTCGTACTCCATCTTTGTTTGAATCCCGTCAGATAGTTTGTTGTTGCTGTTAAGTAGAGGTCAGGAAGTGGCTCTTTGTTGAGAGGGCTACAGCGGCACATAGCGTAACGGAGTCAGCCATGCTCCGGCCATTTTTCCGATTCTCTGAACGGCATGTATACAAGTGATCTGGTTTTATGCATGTCTTTATCTGATACGATCAGAAATTCGAATTGTTTGCTGCACGTAAACGTACTGAATGATTAAACCAGGCGTCTTAAAGAGACAGGAGCTAAAATTGCCTGTTTCAGACAGAGGCTGAACTGAGCGGCTGCATAAAGAACCAGTAGAAGATAAATAAGGAGTTTTTAGATAGATAAGATATTCCAGTAGAGACACAGAATATTAATATACAGCTGGAGATGTGTTAAATGTTTTTTTTCCAACTGTTACATTTCATTTAGTATCAATCTGACACTCAGCCCTGTTTGTTACCTGTCTAAAAGCTTTCTTTTCCTCCTGTTTTACTATATGTCTTCACAGTGTAACTGTAAATGCTTTTATCCTTCATTAGCAGCCTCCTGCAGGCTCCACTATTTTACATTCCTGACAGGGATTTGTAATAATCTCTCCTGTGGTCTCATCTGCTGCTCAATATTCCTCACAGGGAGCGACAGAGACACAAAGTTGTGACACCAAAACCAATTTCATTTGCTCGTTTTCTCATCAAACCTTATGAAACTTTAGTGCTCGACTCAACACGAAGCCCGTAGCAAGTTGCAACATGAGCAAAAATAATTAGATCCTTGAATGAGCAGCACTCTGAGTGCAAGTAATTTCATCTCAATGAAATTTAAACTGATGTAAGAAGTACGGAGCGGAGCAAAAACACAAGGTCCCTGCAGAAAGGTGCATGTGAAGAAATGAAATGTTATTTTTGATTTCTTTCTCATAAACTTGGGGGTACAGTCTGCCAAGGTCTCTCTTGATCCATTTCTGTGTGATAAATGTTGGTACCTTGGTCTGACAGGAACTTAAATTGGGTGTAACGACGTGCTGTGAAGCTCCTCAGGGCCGTTGGGAAGTCTCCGTCGACTGTTATGTTTCCTCACAGTGCCGACCAATGTGGACTTGAAATAACTCAAAGAAAGAAATGCCAGCATTGAAGATTGGTGGTCTGTGAGCTTCAAATGTTGGCAGGTGTATTATCTGTAGAGTACCATATTTTCCTTCTGTTTACTATTCATGATACTTGGGCTGGTGGACGACTTGCCTCCAAATACACATTTTTTCCTGCTGCAATAATAACAATAATCTTATTTAGTTGGCAGTTTTAAAGCATTAGAGTGAACTGCTTTCCAGGGAAAAATTATGATATAAAAATAGAAACATTAAAGCACATACAGTAAATCAAGCAGCACATAAAAAAAGGAAGGAAGTTCATATAAGGAAATGACATGAAAATAAAAGAAATAAGCTCATATAAAGTGGATAAATAGAACAATAAGGCTTGAATATAAAACAGATAAAAGACTTAAAACTTAAAGATCTGAAAGTAACAAGGATGTTGAAGAAAAGCACCTGAATTTGCACCACAACTTTACCCTCCTCCTACATTATTTTAAAGCTGTGAATCACTGCATCCCTACAAATGCCCCTATATTACAATTATAACACTTAAGGTAAAAACGAATTATTTAAAATAAAGCAACATTAACAGGAAGAATATTTACATTTTAATTCAATCGTCGAGGACACTGTCACACAATTCAAAGGAATTTATGGGGAAGCCAAATAAAAAGTGCCTAAAACCTGCATTCTGTGTAACGGCCAGCAGGGGGAGACTGCACTGGCTCCAAAAAGAAGTCTGATTGTATGGAAGTCTATGAGAAAATGAGCCAACTTCTAACTTGATTTATTACCACAGTAAACACTTTCCTGATGAATTTATGGTCTCAATCCATAGTTTCAAGTCTTCTTTAATACATCATGATGTTCATTCTGTGAAGTATGATCCCATTTAGATTAAAATAGATGATAAAGTAGGGTTATAAGAAGCTGACACAACGTTGATTACATGATGTAACCATGGTGTAACCCCAGAGTCACAGAGTACAGGCATACTTGTCACTACTTCACAGGGTGTTTTCAGTTCATGAAAGGTGATTGTAACATTTTGATCCTCTAAAAAGTCTTCTTTAGCATTTGGTTGTAATAAAAGACCATTTAAGGAGTTGGATGTTCAGTTTTTCCGGTGAGTACATTTTGTTTTAATGATTTTAGACCCGTTTGAGGGAAAGAGGAGAACTCCACGCTGCATTTCGCTACACAAAGTACTTATAAATATGTAAAACTTTATTTATTTAGCACTTTTCAAAGCCAGGCGTACAGAGGGGAGAATATGAATACATACAATAAAAATAATTTGAATAAATATTTCAGTGAAACAAATGTTTTTTTGTCTTGTATATGTTTATGTATACTACAAACGTGTCTTTTACAATGGTGGTCTACGGGGAAAATGCTTCTTGGGCCACAGGGGGATTTTTTTAGCTGCAAGAGTGACCACTGGGGAAAATCATCGGACAGGCTGAGTGATGGCTCTTATTATACATCCATGGACCTGCTGCCTATGTAGATATAAGGTTCATTCTAAGGTAACAAAAAACACATACATTCTTAATTTCATGTGATTATACACTAATTAAAAAAACATCCCTATAAATATTAAATTCCTTTTCTGACAAGTCTTTTCTGCTAGATGTCACTCAATTCTACACACTGCACCTTTAAAGAGAGCAGAGACACTTTCCTCCTTCAGCAGATGAACGAGAAAACAAACTCTGTTCACACATCAGAGGAGCTCCGACATCACAGCGATGGAACAAGAAGAAAAACACCTTTTTGACTGGTGCCTCACGCCAAATACAATCTCATCAACAATTTACGACACTGATGCAACTTTGTGAAATCTCTGTGTTGTCAAAGGTCAACCGTGTGAAGTGGGAGGTTAAGAAGCACCAAGCACAGACAATGAAACATTTAAAGTCTAGACCAGAGGTGTTACTCAAACTAAATCTTTAACCAGCTCAAATTCTTGACTCGTGCTGGCCTTGTCTCCCATCAGCCTTTACTCTTGTTTCTGTCCGTCTCCTTAATGGAGTGTGAGTTATCTTGCCTTCGGGCTGAGTTACCGTCTGGAGATTCAGCCATCAAGCCCGACTCCGTCCTCCACACCAGGCGCAGGAGGAGACTCTGTGTCCCTTCTGGGTCAAAGCACTGCAGAGCTTGAGGGAATAATGCAGAGAGAGTTTGATATATGTGCGACAGCCTCGCCGCACTTCTCTGACCCGGCTGTCAGAGGTGGCGAGCTGCAGATGGAAACAGTGACATCATCATTTAGTGAGGGTGTGTGTTTGTGTCCGTTTACATAAAAAGCACATGAATGAATCACATGCAAATATACTTCTCACAGCTTTATCATGATACAAAAACAAAGACTGTAAATGTTGTTTTATGTCTTAATGCATGTCTGGAGAGGATCTTTCCAACATGTTTTATCAATGAAAATTATTTTCAGCTAACAGCCAGCCAGACGGCGTGCCACAGAGACTCAGAGGGGCGTATCGTGAGAGGAAGGAGGAAGATAGCGTCTTTGTTCCTGTAATTTTCATGCAAATCATCTTCTGTTGAGCCGGAGGTGGAGAGACGAGACAGATGGAGGGAAAACAGGCAGACAGGTATAATGATCCTCACATTGTTGTACATAACAACAGGAACAACTGTTAATTTGGGAACCTTATTTTAATTTAGGTTTAATGGGTAGGTTCACAATCTTTTTAATCCTTCAGCGTTCGAGAGCCGAATTATCCACAGAGGTTTGTGTGAGCTGAGCTGCTGCTAACATTTCCTCAGCTTGTTTCAACTTAGGATCCAGGCATCCTGAGATATAGTTAAAAATGACTACGATCTGAATAGTTCATTGTGAAAATGTGGCTTGAAAATAAAAGTCAATTTATTACGGAGTTGACGTATTATCTTATACATACACGGTCGCCCATAAAGTTGGAATAATTTTGTTTTCAGACACATTCCTCTTTTTATTTTCTATTCATACACATCAGTAATCACCTTTGACCAGGTATAATGAGACTGATCAATACAATTTTGAGAATATATACACTTTATCTATCAAGAATACATCACATTGTCACAATCATTTCATGAAAAGAGGTAAAAAATATTTTATTCCAACTTTATTGGCGACCGTGTATATACTCTTGATGAAGCCATTGACAGTCGACCAAATGAAATGTATTGCTACCTTGAATTGATACAGATTTCTCTGTGTTCAAAACTTGTTTGAATAATTAATTTGGAATAATGTAAGTACACAATACAACAAAATATATAACATAGGTCAAGTCGTTTTAATGCAGAATAGTTATTATTATAGAGGTCTGTGTGAGCTGAGCTGCTGCTAACATTCAGTGACTAAGATACAGTAAAAAATGAGAGAAAAGATCTGAAAAGTCAATTTATGACAGAGTATTATCTTAGACATACAGTTTAGAACACCCCAATTTTTCCATTTTTTTATTTTAAATTCAAGCAGTTCAAGTCCTATGAATAGCTTGAAATGGTACAAAAGTAAGTGGTGAACTGACAGAGGTTTAAAAAAAAAGGTAAGGTTACCCAAAACTGAAAATTATACAAAAAACTTAAAATTGAAGGTCTTTCCTACAGAGTAAGTCATGGTGTCAGTGAGTACAGTTTCCTTCACCATCAAAAAGCACTCAGAAAATGGAAACTCTGAAAGGAAGAGTTCTGGCAGACCCAAAGCCACAACAGTGTCAGAAGACAAGTTTCTGAGAGTCAACAGCTTGCGTGATAGGCGGCTCACAGGACAACAGCTTCAAGCACAGCTTCATAGTGGTCGTAGTAAGCAAGTCTCAGTTTCAACTGTGAAGAGAAGACTTCCAGTTGCAGGTTTGACAGGTCGAGTTGCAGCAAGAAAGCCATTGCTAAAATAGGTCAAGCCATTAATGCACTACAGTTACTATTATAGCTTTAAAAACAGTGTTAAAACAGCAGTCAGGAGTCCAAATGAATTCCTCCTGTTCATATTGACCACTAGAAGATCATGTCTGACCAATGGGTTTCCTTGTGTGTTGACCAGATAAGAAATGTAGTATCAGTCCTTGTCTCACACAACACAACTCAAAGAAGAAGAGTTACCATGGTTACATTTGCCGTAGTACCCAGTTGTGCCTCTAGGTGGAGCCTCTAGGTGTTTAATGAGATGAAGTTACTGTAAAATTGTAAAAAACCAACACGTCTCCTGTCATCCAAGAAAGACAAAAGTATCATCGTACCTCGCTGTGGTGACTGTCACAATCATGTTGATGATCACTGCAGAATAAATGAGATGTTGTGTGGTGACTGTCTGGTTCAGCTCGGTATCTGAGGCTCTTGTTTATGATTGAGTAGTATTTGCAACAGAAGCAGCTGCTCGGTTAACGCAGGCTGAGAATTAGAGAGCAAGGAGCTTTGGTGTTTAAATCTAAATCTGAACAACTGTTGAGCTGTAAAAGTGACTTTGTTTTGTATGTGGTCGTTTTTTTTCCTGGACTGATAAAGTTTCCAGACAGTATTTTTTGTGTGTCTGTTCCAGCTGAGCAGACACACATTAGCTACAGTAGAAAAACAGGCCTGAGTATTATTTTAATATAAAACCTGTCAGTGTGCTGAGAGACTGGGGGGACTTGGCTGTCTCCATACAGTATTGATTCATAATGTTACAGATTATTAACTGCTGAATGCTGCAGCACTTTTGATTATTTGTTTTTAATTACTAAGATGTTGATCACATCTGGTCTTATTTAATTTGTGTCCTCTTATGAAACTGGAAGTGGTGCCGCTGTTTGGATTTGGCGGCTGGTTGCTGACAGATGGGAGCTCTGCATTTTTTAAATGAAGTAATCACCTTGTGTTTAATTTATAATACTTGTAATTTACTGTTTTCTTAATCTGTTCTTAATATTCCTAATGTACTCTTTACGTTGCATCAAACTCGGGTCATGTCAGAGGTTTAAAAAACTGTTTTATTATAGATAAATGTCCAAGGTATTTCATTAATTGTTAAAGTTTAATTATTGATTATTAACAATTTAACTTAAAATGTGCATCCCTAGACTGTACTAAACATCAGTGGAAGAACTTAGCACATTGGTTATATCATAAAAACACAAACAAGAATCACATTCACCAACAAGCAACCAAAATGTAAGACCTTCACTTAAAATGATTTCCCTATCTCGTACTTACACGATAACAGGTCCCTTAGCAAAAAGTAGTATACTTGAAGTTCATTTTATTAAGTATGCTTGAGTGTAAGTATAAGTATAGCAAGTATACTACGGACCATGTACTTGTAGTGTACTAGAAAGTATACTAATTTAATACCTCTTCAGACTAAATTGGAACATTTTTAAGTTTATAAAAGTATACTTGAAGTAAACTTTATAAGGTCATTTTAAGTACACGTTCAAGTATACAACAAGTACACTCATCTATATACTACTAGTGTACTAGGTATATACTTCTAGTCCACATTTTAGTTTATTGAAGTATACTTAAAGTATAGCACAAGTACACTCTTCTATATGCTGCCATTGTACTAGTTATATACTATATGATCTTGAACATATAAGTTTATAACAGGGGTAATACATCAAATCAAATGTGTGAGTCACGGGTCAATGACTTGACCTTATTCTGTACTTGGATCAAGATATACTAAGTATTAGTACTTTGTGGCAGAAAGAAGTAAAAAGTATACTAAAGTACAAGTAGAAGCTTTAGTATTAAAGTATAAGTGTAAGTCTTTGTATTAATGTACTTAGTCTTAGACTATTCTTTATACTTATCAGTATAAGCCAAGTATACTTCACTATACTATTCTTAAGTATATAAAATATAGTATATAAAAAGTAAACTTCAAGTATACTGCCTCAGTTTTAGTATAAAATAAGTATACTCGTAGTACACTTGAATAAACTACTTTTTGCTAAGGGGTGTTACACTATATTCTGCAATCCTGTTTATAGATTCCAGCTATATCGCCTCTACAAATAATTTTATACTGTTTATCATGCATAGAATAAAGCTATCTTTGTAATTAAAAGATGGTAAGTCATTATTAAAGATAAAGTCTGTTTTTATGGTGAATTCAATTTGCTTTCACTCACACACCTAGACAAATTCACGCTGTCATTCATCACAATAATGTACTTACAGCCATCATATTCATCTTATTAAGGTGGATAGGCTTCCTGCAGGTGTTGCCTGTACACTGCACCGCTCTTATTAAACTTATTGATTTAAAGATTTATCACTTTAGAGTCTTGTTTGTGTCCACTTAATGAAGGTAAATTCTATGTTCATTTGGGCACCATTTAGATGTCTTTATCCTTTTCCAATGGCAAAGAGTAACAGTGGAATAAATGTGACCACACCCTCGAGATTTGAGGTTGAAGACTGTTGTGTGCTTGAAACTCTGGGTATCATAACGCTCTCATCAGACAGACACAAAGTTGTAAAAAATATATTGCCTGTGATATTGGAGCTTTAAAGTGTCTGTCTATGTTTAATAACTCCATATCTTGGGGATTATTGCAAACTATTACTGTTATGTGAGGGGGTATTGATTTTTTGGAAGGGGGTAAGTCAGATGGAGTTGAGGAGAATCAAATCTCAGAGCTTTGTGGAAAACATTTGTGTCAAAGGATCTTCAGAGAGAGACAGGTGAGATGAGAGCAAGCAATCAATTGAAGATAGCAGCTCGGGTCCGGGGCTTTAGTTTGGCCGCTGAATTTTTTGGATGACTGCATACGGTGCCTCATGGCTCACAGCTCCCTCGATGTCTACCATTTGATATTTTATTTGAAATAGTATGTGGCAAAGGTTTCAACTTAATTCATCTCCCCTTTGAGAGGGGTGGACTGAAAGTTTCTAATTCTGCTCTGTGTTATTGGGCTGAACAGATAAGGAAGGCAATGTTTTTTTGTTTTTTTTAAACATTTCTTGTATTAACTGGATTAAAATGGAAACCTACAGCACCTCTCAGTTACAACGAACAGCAGAGAAGTTACTCTAAATTATTTATTGAAAATACAAGAAGTGTCTGGAACAGGTTTAAAGCTCACTTGGGTACCTTAAATTTCAGTTCAACACGTGAACCCACAAGCAGGATTTGTGACATCACAGCCGGTCTGGAGCCAATCACGGTCCAGTATTCAACTTACACACAAGCTAACTGTGCTTTTTAATAAGAAATACTGAAGTGTGGAAATTGACAAAGTACATTTACTCAAGTACAAGTTAAGTACAATCATGAAGTACTTTACTGTACGCCTGTACAGTAAATTACTTAGCAAAACATTAGCAAAAACAGAAGAACAAGCAGCACTTCTCACTGAAAAACCTCTAGACATCCAATTTAACCCTCCTGTTGTCCTCGGGTCAATTTTGACCTGGGAGGACAACAGGCGTTAACTCGAAAATGAGGAATACGTTAATTCATCCCTTACAAAAAGTTTTTGTGCAGCTGATAAGTTTTACCTGTGTATATTAAACAAATTCAAATATCATTATTCAAACATGTTGTATTCATAATATTCAATAAAATGTTCTCCTGGACTGTAAAATAGTGATTGTGAATGTCTTTTTTTCCATAAGATTTCATCTCTAATGAACAACGACTCCCACCCAATGAAAGACACCCTGACTGCACTGCAGAGCTCCTTCAGCAACAGACTCCTTCATCCAAAATGTGTGAAGGAGCGATATCGCAGTTCCTTCCTCCCTGCAGCTGTCAGGCTATACAATCAGCACTGCTCCCAGTAAACCTTGACACCTACATATTTCTTACTATTATTGTTATATATATATATTATAGTTTTTGTTTTTGTTTTTTTGTA
This sequence comes from Scomber scombrus, assembly GCF_963691925.1. Taxonomy (NCBI): domain Eukaryota; kingdom Metazoa; phylum Chordata; class Actinopteri; order Scombriformes; family Scombridae; genus Scomber; species Scomber scombrus. The sequence continues at coordinate 23,767,507 of NC_084984.1, forward strand.
CTTATTATTCATTGTTCTTTATTATTTTTCTTATTGCTGCTGTTATATTCTATTACTGTACGACGGAGTATTAAGGCCAGGAAAAAAAAAAAAAAAGAGAATGAATTGGCTTTATGTTATTATACATTTATCAGTTACGAATACAGTTGCCCCACTTCAGAAAATCACCTTCACACTCCAGCTGCTGGCAGTCAGTCGCTCTACTAACTTGGTTTGATCCTGTGTACTGTGGTCAAGCCTCCGCAGTTAGTTGATTTCATTGTTCTTTTTTTTTTGCCTGGCTTTTTGTCTTTCTTGTGCTGGACTGTTTCTTTTTATTCTTTTTTTTTTGCCTGTTTTTTGTTGTTGTTGTGCCGGACTTTTTTTTTGGCCACTTTGGATGGATTTTCTGGAGACCATGACTGTCTACATAAACTTTCATGGCATCTAACAGTTATTGAGATGTTTCAATCTGGTGATGGACCAACGACAGAACAACACTACTAGCAGTGCTAAAGATCTGTAGTTGCCCTTTAAACTACAAGTGATGAACTCTAGGTTAGTAGCACTCAGTCCATTCTTCCTGGTCTGAGCGAAAGTTCAGTCAGAAGACTCTAAAAACATACAGGCATAACTGGTAACGTCTTCCTTCTTCAAGCATGCTCATCTATTACCTAGATTTCTATGTGTAGGGCGTTATCTCAATTGGTGCCAGTCACCTGTCAAATCTCAGCAACCAATAGCAATTAGCCTATCATCTTGTAGCGGCATTTAAACAGGTGTATCACCTGTTTAAATGTGCCTCTCTCCCTTTGCTTCAGTCCTGTCATACAGCTGTTCCTGCGCACTACCACCTCCCCATCTCTGCCATTCTCTACAGGATCTGCAGTCTATTCCCATCTGCCATCTTCTCTTCAGTCTCATCAGCAATCACCACCACCAGTGTCTGGACTTCATGGGGGATCTACATATATATGCAGCCGTTCAGAGATGATTCCTCATGAAGTTCAAGCGCCAAAGACTTTGTCATTACTAAGATTTTGTTCATTACATATTTACAATAAATATCTTTCTATTCACTTGTCTCTCCTGATTGAAATGCTACTAAAGGACGCCTACAGAACAAATCCTACTTATCCAACCAAGCGTAACTCTTGGTTAATCACTTAGTTACTGTATGATTACTGTTTAATCAATATTATTAATTCTTAATTGTTATTTTTCACTATCCCATAGGTTCAGTTCTTGTGTTGAAAACCAAAAACTGACATGAACCTACAGAGCCAACGAGGAGTCATGTAGAAAAAAAAAAAATTGAACTCAGCTTGGATCAGTAACTGATGTTAGGAGGGGAAGTGTCGTCTCCATCACTTTCCTAAACCTTCCATCTGACTGGCAAATAAATTAAACTGAGAGCACAAATTATTAAATCGGGAGCACAACTTATTAATTTGAGAGCAAGAATTATTAAATCAACATCACAAATTATTAGTTTGAGAGCACAAATTAGTTTCCCCCCCTCTGTGGACCCTCACAGGCTCCATATGAATCAGCAGTGAATGATTGTAAAATAGGATGAATGTTGACCGAATTCGTAGTCATTACTTGCACTTATTGCAAAACTCCTGGGACCGAGGGGGAGCTGAGGAAGAATATTTCATGTCACTTCTCTGAAAAAAGCTCATTTTCTCATATTTACCTTCTTACCTCATGGTGCCACCTTGCAGCTAGAAGCCTTTAAACCTGCTTGATGTAAAAAGTAAGTAGACACATGACTCTATGACGATATTAAGGCATCAGATGTACAGTGTTGACAATAAGCCTGCAACAGTGTACATAAAGTAGATGCACCTGATAAATGTCACCTTTACACACACACACACACACACACACACACACACACACACACACACACACACACACACACACACACACACACACACACACACACACACACACACACACACATACAGACACACACACACACACACAGGAATACATGCACTTGCAGACAGCGTCCAGAGAGCTGAAGTGCACCATGCTGAGCCTTAATCTTTCATTCAGTTTGAGTTTTGAAGAATTGCCCCTGGCTATAAAGGAGCCTCAGCTAATACTGACGGAGTGCTTTTTTTCCTCTCTATCTCACTCTCTCCTTTCTTTACTTTTGCTCCCCACGTCTTGCTTCAAGGATTTTCTCAAAGTTTTCAACTCTGCCTGGACCCAGACCTTCAGAAAGTTCCTCCTGACAGCGAGGCTCTGCTGCCGTTCCACCGGGCCGACTGTAATATTTTGAGTTGCACAGAGCTCCTCCAGAAAGTCCACTTCACAGTGTGAGATGGTTTTACTCACTGCAACTTAAAATTAATATTACATCTCAAAGGGTAAATGGCCACAGGGCTAATGAGCAGAACGTCTGCTACAACTATCAGGGCTGATCTGCATTAACGCTCTGCTGTACAGCTCAGATCTCTCTAATCCAACATGGTTCAGTTTAAAGCGGAGGGCGGTGATACTGGAGAATCTACTGGAGAACAGATTAAAGCTGTGCAGACAGAAGTGATGATTCTTTCAATGATACAGAACTGTACAAAAATTCAGTGTTTCACTTTGAATGTATGAAGTTGTCTGCTGGGCTTTTTTGTGTGATGTGAATTCATATTTCATTAAAGTCCAACTGAATTTAAAATTACTTTTTTGTCTCCTTCAGCAACACTTTTTTGGGATATATAACCATTTATATATAAGAAAATATGTGTATATATGTGTATATTTTCACTGTATTATTATATGTGCATCATATATTTATAGCCTATTATTATAAATGATGTTTTTTTTAATGTACATTGGGATCAATTGCACGGCTAATGTAAAAAGGGTGCTTCAGCCTAATCCTTTTTCGGTCAGAAACTGCTTTATTTATTTATTTATTTGTTTATTATTTTTCCCTTTTGGTTTGTCACTTTTTCTGAGGGGGATGAAGAAAACAAGGACATATGATTATTTACTTGATTTATACACATGTTTTTTAGTATAATGACTGAAATAAGCTAGACTAATTTAGTTAATTTAGTTAGCCACTTAATTTTGCATCAAATAGATTAAATATCATTCTATCATCCCCTTAATATCCTTATTTCCATACAGCCAATAATATTCTTGCATGAAGTGATGTATCATCGGCAGAGCAGACAGAACGGTCGCACTGAGCCTGATGGCATCCTGCTACTCAACAAAAGACCCACAGCCTCTGAACAACAACCCACATTAGATTTCTGCTAAGTAGTCATGTGGAAAGATGCTTTAAGTGTGTGTAATTGTATTTTTCTTTCTTTTTTTACAGTATAGTGCATAACACATCACAGCCTCTCACTAGACCGGCTGCCACATACATACTAAGCATGAAGCAGTTCTAACCAGGCGGAGAATTACGGTCCTCTGAAATGAGGCCAACGCGGAAGTTACTTAAAACTGCATTCTATCAAGAGGCCACCAGGTGGCGACCGTTTTGTGTTCAAAAGGACTTCGTCTCTATGCAAGTCAATGGAGAATTCACCAACTTCTCACTTGATTTCTAACCTCAGTAAACATTTTCAAAATGTGTTTATGGTCTCAATCGCTAGTTTAAAGCCTTCTTCAATGCAGTATGATGTTCATTTGTGAAATTTTGGCCTCCCTGATTTTATATTTGATGATCAAGCAGGGTATGCATTAGGGCGTGGCTACGTCGTGATTGACAGGTTGATTGATTCACAGGTTCAGGAGGGCGGACAGATAGACTGCAGGAAATAGCCGTGAACTTGTTTCACACTGACAGTTTTCTCAGGAGTTTTGTGGTTATAGTTAGTCGTAACAGCTAACTTGGTTAGCATCACCAGGTTGCCGGTGTAGACTGTGGTAGATCCAGCCCTCGCAACCTCCCCCGCTCCGTCTTCCTGCTTCTCCTGATGCCCATATAAGTCGAATCCGTGTTCTTTTTTTCCCGGCATGCTCCTAAAATTTTAAAGATGGCGCTGCTCAAATCCGATACTATTGGCCTCAAAACAGCAGTCCACAAACCAATGGGTGACGTCACGGCTGTTACGTCCATTATATATACAGTCTATGGTTCTAACGAATGCAAACTTTATTACCATTAATTTCATAAAGTGAATCACAAGAGCAAAGCTAGTTTGAGCGCTGTCCTTGGTGCTGAAGATGTTCATTGATGATTATTCAAATGAAAGTCCAATCACAAAAGGTCTGTGCTCAAGACGTTATGAAAGCAACACAAACACAGAAGGGCCACAACAAGGAATTATATATAATTATGCTAATTTTATCCATCATCCATGACAATATCCACAGTGTAGATCTGTATGTGTCTCTCAGTTGAACACACTCAGAATGAGGTCCAATGTGTGGTTACTATAATGGGCATAAATGGATTCTGAACACTTTGCTTTTAGTTTCGCCTGAACACCATTAACAGGCATGTTGGACGCACCATCCAAACAATATCCATGTTCCAGAGTTAGAACAGTAAAAAATGTCCTTAATGCATGAAAACAGTGTTTATGCTGATGAGTCACACGCATTATAAAATCCAACAAATGTGTTCTGTGCTGCTAAATTTAAATCCATAAATCTGTAGTCCCATCTGCTGTGAGGTTAATAAAGGATCAGTGGTGATCAGAGTTTTGGAGAAGATTTCTCGCTGTATGGCATGAGCAAATATTTCAAGTATTTTGTTCTGGATTATATCTGATTTCCAAGTGTTTGTGTCTAAAAAACATTCTTTATCTTTTGTTTGTGAGTGTACTTTCACTTCATCATATGCTGCCAAAATATTTTACCCTCAGAGTGGCATCCCCTCTCAGCCCAGGATTAATATGGATCTAAATAAAAGTTCCAGTATGGTTGTACCGGGAATTATTTTGATCCTGGGCTGCTCAATCAGAAAGCATAGCAGGGTTAATGAGGCTTTTGTGTCCATGTGGTTTAGTTTAAATTTAAAGGTGTTAAAATGTGAAAATAAACGTATGAGTAACTTGCACACATTCTTTTTTTGTGGACCCAGCATCAAATTTCTGCTTTTAATCCATTTTGAGAGAATATATTAGAGGATTATGGCAAAAATGTCTAAGTGGTGTAACCATAAAAACTTTGTACCAAATAATTCAACTTGCTTAAAAACACTAAATTCTCAATAAAACACCATATCAACTAGTTTGGCATGATCTTACATTATAACTTTTTATATTAAATAAAGCTAATGGAATACAATTGTTCTAAATATTACATTTCATCTGGAGAATCATGGAGATCAGGAAACATTTACATGTTTTAAATGAAGTCATTATTAGTATAAGTCCACTTAAATATATATATATAAAATATGTAATATGTATCATTCTTTTTTTTGGTTACACCATTTGACATTTTCAGGAGCATTAAGTCTTACTTTTGGTAAAAATGGTGCAAATGTCATTTCAAATGATATAAAACCAACACAAATACTAAATGTACATTTTAACAAACCTGATGCTGCTTTTCAAACTATTTCTTAACATATTTTTGAATTGCTCATCTTGCCAACCCTTATTTGTCACTGATCCAGCACCGATCAGAGTTTCTTTCAGTGTAGCAAACATCTGATAATTTGTGCAAAGCAAACTTTTCTCTTGTTTTCTCTCTCAGCAAAGGAACTGTCACTATGGAGTTGAATTAATTCCTTTGCCACTCCTCGGTTGCAGATAATGCAGTCAGCCCCCCCCCCCAACCCGCCTCGCTAATGTCGCTGAAGTCTCCCTCTTATCTAACTTCTAGACACGTCTTGTCCTGCACTTTAGCTTGTTGAACGAGCCACCAAACTAACATTCACCAGGGAAATCTGCACCGTTAACGTCAATTAGCAGAGAAGACAGCTAATTAGCTCGGCTGCAGCACATTAAACAGTAAACGTATCAGCAAATGTCACTTCAGACCGATAGATGCTTGATGCTGGAGGCGGCTGTGGCTCAGCAGGTAGAGCGGGTCGTCTACTAATTGGAAGATCGGCAGTTTGATTCCCGGCTCCTCCAGTCTGCATGTCAAAGTGTCCATGGGCAAGATAGTGAACCTGTAAATGGTTCCTGAAGGCTGAACTATCTGTGTGTGTGTGTGTGTGTGTGTGTGTTTGTACCAAATAATTAAACTTGCTTAAAAACAGTAAATTCTCAATAAAACACCATATCAACTAGTTTGGCATGATCTTACATTATAACTTTTATATTAAATAAAGCTAATGGAATACAATTGTTCTAAATATTACATTTCATCTGGGGAATCATGGAGATCAGGAACCTTTTACATGTTTTAAATGAAGTCATTATTAGTATAAGTTCACTTAAATACACTGTAGGTGAATTTCTCATCTTGCCAAACCTTATTAGTCACTGATCCAAATGCAAGTGCTGTTATAGTCGATCAGAAAGCTGTTTTTTTCCTTCATCCTTGCAGTTGTCGTCTGTAATTACTGAATGTGTTCTCTGCTCATGGTGGGTGACTTCATCCTTCCTCCTCTATCTGACCTTCAGAGTGGTTTCCAGTTGAGCGTGACGCAGTTGAGATGAGGATCAGCGTGTCTGAGTCAGAGACCAAGCTTTTGTCCCAGAAAGAAGAAGAAAGATAGATTACTTAATTTATCCGTCCTGACTGGAGGAGTTTGATCCTCTTGTATCGTCGAGTAGAATTGCAGCAGTCCTGTTGCAAAATGGAAATAGTAATGGATTTGCTTTGTGTTTTGTGTAATTGGACTTTAATTATTAATTTATTAAGCTTTCACCATGTTTTAAATTACATAAAAATCAGAACCTGCAAATCCTCCTGAATCAGGACCTTCCTGTGGGAGAAAAGGCAATGTTTTCTGTTATTCCTATACTTTTATGATGCTGTATGCTAAACATGGTCAAAGTTTCTGGTCTGGCTTTTCACTTTACTAATAATTACTTCATTTAAAACATGTAAATGTTTCCTGATCTCCATGATTCGCCAGATGAAATGTAATATTTAGAACAATTGTATTCTATTACCTTTATTTAATATAAAAAGTTATAATGTAAGATCATGCCAAACTAGTTGATATGGTGTTTTATTGAGAATTTAGTGTTTTTAAGCAAGTTGAATTATTTGGTACAAAGTTTTTATGGTTACACCACTTAGACATTTTTGCCATAATCCTCTAATATATTCTCTCAAAATGGATTAAAAGCAGAAATTCGATGCTGGGTCCACAAAAAAAGAATGTGTGCAAGTTATTCATACGTTTATTTTCACAATTTAACCCTAAACTAAACCACATGGACACAGTAAAACATCATTGACCCTTATATGAAAACACCTCAGAGGCAAACTGGCTTCATGTTTTAGGTTTTTTCCAGGAACTTCTTTCTAGATTGGAGGATTCATGTATCAGAAACATTACGTAACAACCAGTGAGCCACAAACTTCACTCTTCATATGCCTGGGTTTCACGTGCATGTTCACACACTTGGATATTTTCTCATCAGATGCACAAAATCCATAGTGAGCCCCCCCAGCAATTACTGCAAATGTACTCAGTCTCCATGACAACCGTGTTTTCCTGACAGGTCCCAACTTTGATCCTGCGATCATCAGGGCTGCCTGAGTGCACCAGCTAACAAGGCTGCGGTTTGAGTTCCTGTGTGTGTGTGTGTGTGTGTGTGTGTGTGTGTGTGTGTGTGTGTGTGTGTGTGTGTGTGTAAGGTGAGATTCTAAAATAGAAAAGTGTGGGTTCACTGCCGGTAACATCTCTGTCTCCTCTGTTCTACCCTCTGACATCTTCTGTAAAAGATCAAAGAGCACACACACACACACACACACACACACACACACACTTAACAAGAGATAATGTGAAGAACAGATACGTTCGTTAGGCTGAGGGAGCGCGAATAATTGGTTGTAAATTTGGCCAAAGAGCTTCTGTAACTGCCGAGATCGGTTTCATCTAATCAGAATAAAACCCGACCGTGGCTGTGAGCGGCGGCTGCGGCATTTCAATCCTTGAATCCATAATGATGTGATGATGATGATGTTGTGAGACTAAAAGAAGAAAAAACTTAATTACACGGTTGAAGAGCTACACATTTACAAAAACAAAAGCCACATTTGTGAGGTTTGGTCGGTGATACTGAAACCAATTAAAAACGAGCTTACAACGAGAGTAAAATTGCATGTTTGGCTCATCATACAGCATTCACTAGAGCCCCGTTCAGACAGGGTTTATTTCTCTCGGGGACGCTGGGGTTAAGTAGGAGCACTCCTCTGCTGACAGACACAATTATTTTCTCCTCTCTTACAACAAACACTGACGAACTGATGTTGTCAGTAAGTCACACTTTGATTTCATTCTTCTCATTAGGTGTTTTCAATCCTGGTTGCAAAAAAAATGAAGAAAAACGATGAACTGAACTGCTCATTCCTTTTCCCTTTTTTTCAGATCTGCACTGCCTAAAAATAAAGTAGAAATTGCTCACAATCTTAACCGTTAAGATCACTATGGATTTTGTGCATCTGATGAGAAAATATCCAAGTGTGTGAACATGCACGTGAAACCCAGGCACATGACGGTCAAATTGACCCCGTCTGTTTTGACTGTTCCTTCTTTCCTCCCTTCCTTCCTTCCTTCCTTCCTTCCTTCCTTCCTTCCTTCCTTCCTTCCTTCCTTCCTTCCTTCCTTCCTTCCTTCCTTCCTTCCTTCCTTCCTCCCTCCTTCCTTCTCTCTTTCTTTCCTCCCCCACCTTCCTCCCTTCCTCTTTTCCTTTCTCCCTCCCTCCTACCTTCCTTCCTTCCTTCTTTCCTCCGTCCTTCCTTCTTTCCTCAATACTTCCTTCCTTCCTCCTTTCATTTCCTCCCTTCCCTCCTTCCTTCCTTCCTTCTTCCTCCCTTCCTTCCTTCTTCCTCCCCTACTTCCTTCCTTCCTCCCTCCTTTCCTTCCTTCCTTGACTTGAGAACAACAGGAGGGTTAAACCACATTTTTACTTGCTTACATCTCAACTTGATATTTCTCCATTTTCTCATCATTTCAGTTTTACAATAAATGATTCATGTGTTAAATATTTGTATGCAGAGTTCACTATCGCCTGTTTTAAAATTTAACAATTCACAGTGTGGACCCAGCGTCCGTCCCAGAAAAGGTATTTAAGGATACTCTCGGGTGTGTTGAATGCATGACAGCTCTTGAAATTCGATGCAGCCTTGTGGGAGTTGCCTCCAATTATTGGCCATCATTACCGTCTCTGGCTCAGGCTGAAATTGTCTCTCTAAGCCTGAGACTCATTTTGTTTTCTCAGTGTGTGTGTGTGTGTGTGTGTGTGTGTGTGTGTGTGTGTGTTCAGAGACAGACAGCGCTGCCTTCCCCTCCACCAGTCAATGACCAAATTATTCCATTTGCAGAGAAAACTTTCATTGCTGCGTGTCTTAAAAAGTCAAGTGTGTCATTTCCATGTCCGAGGACGCAGGAGATGATGAAGATGACAGCGGCGAGTAAATTGTGTTTTCTAATCAGAGCCGGCAGCAGCTGCGTCATATTCATCAAACCCAGAACACCAAAACGGCACTTCAGAGCGTCTCAGATGCATCACGAGCACATTTTCTGACAGACTTCATCATTGATTCTTTCGATAACTGACTGGAAGAAATCTAACGTGTTGTCGTCACAATCCGCTGAGACTCCAGGAAGTCGCTGCAGTCAGACACTCAACCCGCCTTAAAACCACATGTGGTTTATATAATGTCATATTTCAGCTAGCTTTGTTTAGTTTTTTTCCCCAATGTAATGTTTGTTTGTTTTTCAAAATGACAATAAAAAAATACGAGAGATTATCTAAACCAGGGGGGTCAAACATGAGGCCCGTGGGCCAGAACCGGCCCGCTGAGGGGTCCAATCCGGCCCACTTTCCTTCCTGTCTTCTTTTCCTTCCTTCTATCCTACCTCCCTTTCTTCTCTTCCATCTTTTCCACCCTTTCTTCCCATCCCTCCCTCCGTCCCACACTTACTTACTTACTTCCTTCCTTCCTTCCTTCCTTCCTTCTTTTTAATGGTCCGGCCCACATGAGATCAAATTGGAATGAAGATGAATTTGACCCTCCTGATCTAAACCAAGTGCTCTCAATGTTTTTTGCACCATGGACCATTTTGATATTTCCAGTTTTGTTGTATTTCATTATGATTACCACCCAGCCAGCAGGTAAATGTGGGCTACACATGGGGTAAATGTGGGCTATGTGGGTACTGAGTGGACTTGAACTGGGCACATTTTGCGGGTCCCACATGGTTTCAGTAACATGGGCCCCACATGTGAAGCCCACATGGGCTGACTGTATGAGCCTCATAAGGGATGTAAGTAGGCATGGGCATAAACAGGGTAAATTGTATGGGCCCCATATTGTTTCAGTAACATGTGAAGCCCATTTAAAGTCCATTCTGATCCCACTTAGGATAACAAACATATGGGGCCTACATTGGTCTCACCCAGCTGGGCCCCACCTGAAACCCAGTCAGAACCCAATTGGACAAACACAGGTGGCATCACCATGGAAACTGCAAACCCAATTGGGACCCAGTGTATCATAATCAGATTGGCAGTCGTGGAAAGTAACTAAGTACATTTACTCAACTATTGTACTGAAATACAGTTTTGAGGTACTTGAGTATTAATTTTATGCTACTTTATATTCCACTCCACTACATAATTGGAATTAAATCAATATGAATGGTACAGTTTTAATTTCTGACGTGTAATAATGATGATGACATGACTGCAGATGATTGTTTACAGATCCATGTGATGGACTTCACTTCAGGTCTGCTCTCACTCTGGTGAATCAGGCAGCTCATTGATATAAAAACCATTCATTAAGGTACATGATGTCAAATGAAGAGATCTAGTGGACTTTAGTTTATGTATAAAGTTTTTATTATTGTTTTTCTCTTCCAGATAAATATCATCATCTTACCTGTTGATTTGTTTCCAGACTGCTGGCTGATTTTTCTCAGCGTGTTTCCCCATTTCAGCCATTAACCTGTCGAGATAATTATAATTACTGATGGATATGATGGACAAAACTATAAAAAAATAAGGCTTACGTTGTAATTAACTGGTAATGTTCCTTATGGCACTTAGATAACACTTAGAGAGCAGTCAGCGCGGGTCAACAGCATGTGTCCACGCTCCATAAAACCACTGCAATTATCTCCCAAAATACCCCCATCATCCTTCACTCTGAGCCTCATTATTATCTCTCTGTCCGCGTGGGACTCGAGATGCTTTTACCTTCAACTGCTCTGACATTTTCAGGGACGGACCTTTTCAAGTTGTCTTTGACATTATCAAAAAATGGCCCTTTATGGACCGATCTTTGTCAATTCTGAGCTCACACCCCCCTTCTTCCCCTCGACCCAGCGAGAGCTTCAGGAAAATAGCGAATCTTTGTTACTGTGACTGAAAGCGAAGTGAAGATGTCATTAAGTCATTCATCAGTGTGAAGTTATGCTGATGCTACGCTGATCTGTGTGTGAGTGTAAAAATACTTTGGGGTCTTCATCAGGATACCGGAGGCTGCTTTTGATTGGCCGTGACATTTCAGGTAATGATGATGACATCATGTTTCTGTCAGTATGTGTGTGTGTGAAGCTGCAGGTGGCTGAGCAGGTGTGTGTGTGTGTGTGTGTGTGTGTGTGTGTGTGTGCGTGTGTGTGTGTGTGTGTGTGTGTGACGGTGAGAAGAAATGACAGAGAGGATGTTTGTCCTTTCAATGATTTTAATGCACTCTCATATTTTATGCTTGCTTTAGTCTAGCTTTTTATTTTTCTTTCCTTCTTTCTATTGTTCTGTACTTAGTTTTTTACTTACTTTTGTTTCATTTTTCAACTTTTAACTGTTTATTCTATTTTATTGTTTTCTTCTTCATAAGCCATCTTTTATGTCTGTTTTACTTCATTGCTTTTACTCTTTTACTCCTGCAACATTTCTGGTTTTACCATACACTATATATAAGAAATGGACATAACATCCGTGACGTCACCCATTGGTCTGTGGACTGCTGCTCGGAGGCCAATAGTATCGGATCTGAGCAGCGCCATCTTGAAAATTTCCGGTGCATGCCGGGAAAAATAAAAACACGGATTCTACTTATATGGGCATCAGGAGGGGAATGAGGCGCCCTCCTGAACCTGTGAACCAATCAACCTGTCAATCACGACGTAGCCACGCCCTAATGCATACCCTGCTTTATCGTCAAATATAAAATCAGGGAGGCCAAAATTTCACAAATGAACATCATACTGCATTGAAAAAAGGCTTTAAACTAGCGATTGAGACCATAAACACATTTTGAAAACGTTTACTGAGGTTAGAAATCAAGTGAGAAGTTGGTGAATTCTCCATTGACTTGTATAGAGACGGAAGTCCTTTTGACACCAAAACGGTCGCCCCCTGGTGGCCTTTTGATAGAATGCAGTTTTAAGTTACTTCCGCGTTGGCCTCATTTCAGAGGATGTGGGTGGGTTTTACCCACTTTCTACAGTGACTTTATTTTATTCTTTCCTTTTATATATTTCTACTACCTTTTTATTTATTTTTTACATGTTTATTCTCCCTCTGGTGTTTCCTTATCGCGGATTCTTGAGTTCCTGTTTTTAATGATTTATTTTTTCTACTGTTTTTGTTTGTTCTGACGACATAAAGTATGAATAATGTATGAAAAGTGCTTTATAGATAAAGTTTGATTGATTGATTGATTGAACAGTTATCTGTATGTTGCAGCTTTGTTGGAGTTTGCATCGAGAAATCAAAAACAGTTAAAACTCTATAAAAGAAAGCAGCATGTTTAAATTTTGAGACACTTTGTCCTGTTTTATATTGAAATTTCCCTTTTTGTGTTTGCTATCGTTACATCCTTTAACCTTCATGTGGTCCTCCCGGGTCAAATTGACCCCGTCTGTTTTGACTGTTCCTTCTTTCCTCCCTTCCTTCTCTCTTTCTTTCCTTACTCTCTCTATCCTCCCTTTCTTCCTTCCTTCCTTCCTCCTTCCCTCCTTCTTTCTTTCCCTCCTTCATTCCTTCCTTCCTCCCTTCCTTCTTTCCTGTCCTTCTTTCCTTCCTTCTTTCCTTCCTTCTTGCCTTCCTCTTTTCCTTTCTCCCTCCTTCTCTCTTTCTTTCCTTCTTTCCTCCCCCCTACCTTCATTCCTTCCTTCCTTTCTTACCTCCCTTCCTTCTTTCCTTTCCTCCCTCCCTTCCTTCCTTCCTCCCTCCCTCCTTTCCTTCCTTCTTCCTCCTTTCCTTCCTTCCTCCCTCCTTTCCTTCCTTCTTCTTCCCTTCCTTCCTTCCTTCCTCCCTCCTTTCCTTCCTTCTTCTTCCCTTCCTTCCTTCCTTCCTTCCTTCCTTCCTTCCTTCCTTCTTGCCTTCCTCTTGTCCTTTTTCCCTCCTGCTCTCTTTCTTTCCTTCTTTCCTCCCCCTACCTTCCTTCCTTCCTCCCTTCATTCCTTCCTTCCTTTCTTACCTCCCTTCCTTCTTTCCTTTCCTCCCTCCCTTCCTTCCTTCCTCCCTCCCTCCTTTCCTTCCTTCTTCCTCCTTTCCTTCCTTCCTCCCTCCTTTCCTTCCTTCTTCTTCCCTTCCTTCCTTCCTTCCTCCCTCCTTTCCTTCCTTCTTCTTCCCTTCCTTCCTTCCTGGCTTCTTTCTTTCCTTCCTTCTTGCCTTCCTCTTGTCCTTTTTCCCTCCTGCTCTCTTTCTTTCCTTCTTTCCTCCCCCTACCTTCCTTCCTTCCTCCCTCCTTTCCTTCCTGCCTTCTTCCTCCCTTCCTTCCTTCCTTCCTTCCTCCCTACTTAATGATCTCTTGTCTATTTCAGTTCAGTTTTCTGTTGAGTCAACTTCTCCTTTCCAGTTCTCTCTTCTTCTCTGTTTCTGCTCTTTTTGTTTTTTTTACCTCCACATTGACATTAAAGACTTTTATTTTTAGTTGTCAGTTCTGGTTTCGTTTTTTTTTCCGTCTCCACCTGCTCCGCTCTCTCCTGTGACACAGTTGACTGGAAACAAGTTTAAATGCAGTTTGGTGTCTGTTAGTTTCTACATATTCATAGTTTACAAGTTCGTGAGATTTTCCTGATTAAATTAGTTGATTTGTGGAGTGCGAGAACTTTTTAAAAGAAACAGAACATAATACATCTTTATACTGTGGCTCTTTCTGCTCTGCTCAGCTGCTCCACATCAGCACTAACAAATAAAAGCAGAGCTGAGAGGAAAAGTGATGTGACGCAGTTTGGAGTTTGGATTCTCTGTCGCACTAAACATTACGACTTAACACTATATAACAGAACAGGTGAAGGTAATAAATAAAATAATACAATGTATTGCACATAATGAATGATACTGCACATGAATCATTAAAACACTTTAATCCAGGTTTAACTTTTCCTCTGACACTAATAAAGACACCAGACTTATTAAACTTATACTCTAGATTCTTTATTAATAGCAATTCTCCCTCGAATTCTGTTATTTCAGTAATTAACTGATTTTAATGCTGCAACAGATGCATCATCACAACAGAAGCAGCTTTTCATCATTAAACTGTTTCTACACATATGATATTTGACTTCTGACGTCGTGTTTGGTGAGTTAACCCTCCTGTTGTCCTCGAGTCAAGGAAGGAAGGAAGGAAGGGAGGAAGGAAGGAAGGAGGGAAGGAAGGAAGGAAGAAAGAAGGAAGGTAAGGAGGTAGGAAGAAGGAAGGAAGGGAGGGAGGAAGGAAGGGAGGAAGGACAGGAGGGATGAAAGGAAGGGAGGAAGGAAAGGAAGGAATGAAGGACGGAGGAAAGAAGGAAGGGAGGAAATGAAAGAAGGAAGGGAGGAAGGACAGGAGGGAGGAAGGAAGGGAGGAAGGACAGGAGTGAGGAAGGACAGGAGGGAGGAAGGACGGAGGAAAGAAGTAAGGAAGGGAGGGAGAAAGGAAAAGAAGGAAGGGAGGAAAGAGAGGGGAAGGAAAGAAAAAGAGAAGGAAGGAGGAAGGACAGAAGGAAGGAAGGAAGGGATGAAAGAAGGAACAGTCAAAACAGACGGGGTCAATTTGACGACACAAAGGTTAAACTCCTCCATCATCAGGTTTCTCTCTCTTCTCTGCAGATAAGAGGAGCTGAGAGCTGAAGAAGAAGAAGAAGAAGAAGAAGAAGAAGAAGAAGAAGAAGAAGAAGAAGAAGAAGAAGAAGAAGAAGAAGAAGAAGAAGAAGAAGAAGAAGAAGAAGAAGAAGAACAAGAAGAACAAGAAGAACAAGAAGAAGTAAGGAGCCACATCAGCTGAATGGAAAGCACCTTTCATCTCCTGCATTAGATTTATCTCCCAGCAGATGAGCTCGCTATTAACGAGATCAGAGCTGATTGGGAGGATGAACTTCAGTTTTTTTTTTTTTTTTTACTGGCGATTTCTGGGAAGAAGCGCTCAGAGCGGTCAATTCATCTTCCAGCTGCGTCAGGCTTAAGCCTCCTGCAGATTAAAAGCACTTCACTTATACTCCCATTATATAGTGAGGCTCAACTTTCTCGACTCTACTCAGACAAATGAGATGATAAATGTAATAGAGGTGCTCACAGCCACAAACATCACTGTTCCTTCTTTCCTCCCTCCCTCCTTCTCTCTTTCTTTCCTTCCTCTCTCTTTCCTCCCTTTCTTCCTTCCTTCCTCCTTCTTTCCTTCCCTCCTTCTTCCCTATCTTTCGTTCCTTCCTTCTTGCCTACCTCTTTTCCTTTCTCCCTCCTTCTCTCTTTCTTTCCTTCTTTCCTCCCCCCTACCTTCCTTCCTTTTATTACCTCCATTCCTTCTTTCCTTTCCTCCCTTCCTTCCTTCCTCCCCTCCTTCCTTCCTTCCTTACTCCCTCCTTTCCTTCCTCCTTCCTTTCCTTCCTTCTTCCTCCCTTCCTTCCTTTCTTACCTACCTTCCTTCTTTCCTTTCCTTCCTCCCTCCCTCCCTTCCTTCCTTCCTTCCTCCCTTCCTCCCTACTTTCCTTCCTTCTTCCTCCCTCCCTTCCTTCCTTCCTCCCTCCCTTCCTTCCTTGACACAAGGAACCCAGGATGGTTAATTTAATTACCTCATGTGTTTCACATGCGCCTCGTTTCTAATGATCTCTTGTGTATTTCAGCTCAGAAATGTTAGAAATTGAAATCCCTCCAGATTAATTCATCACACCTGTCCAAACTAGCAAAAAGTCCAGCAGGGTTGCCAAGAGACAGAAAAAACAAAAAGAAAAAGAAGAGAAGGCTCTTTCAAAAAGGCTAAAAAATGAAAAGAAGAGGAGGTTAAAATATAGATTATTTAACAGAGGGGGGGCTTAAGTGCCCAGGAGCCCCCAGGGGTATTAGTGCAGCTTTGCACTAAGCGGCTCCTCCACACCACTGATCAATTATGTTAATTGGTTTCCCCCCCAGTGAGATATCTGATCTGGTTTCTGCTGCTGCTCGGCCAAAAAAAGTCTCAAATCTGCAGCAGCTGCTAAAACTTATAATATTACATATTTTATCCACCTACAGTGTATTTAAGTGTAATTATAAATAAAAAGAGTTATTGCCAAGAAGCATTGTTACAACAAAGAAATAATCTACCAAACACAAATGTCCTTACTTTTTGTGCTGCAATTACTTTTCTCCTGCCGAGGAAAGAGAAGTTAACCAACACATGAACCCACAGGAGCATCACAACCTTTTTAAACTCAGGACTTTCTGGACTCCTGTCTACTCCACTGACGTACAGGCTGCATATATAAAAAATCAACAACAATTCGTACGAACTGACAAACATCAAGCAAAACAAATCACATGCTCCACTTTACAGTAAACTTCTCCTACAGATGATAAAGATAATTTTCAAATCAGAGAAAAAGTGAGACAAAAGCTTTGTGAGTGAATCATTAAATCTCTCCCAGCTATTTGTAGAACCAGTGCGGAGCATTGACCTGCTTCCTGTGACCATCATGCACTCCGGTTCAGTGAGGATGCTCATTAAAGATGGCAGCTGGTTGACAGCGTAGACTCGCTGCTAAAATGTACCGGCTGACGAAATCTGCATGGCATCCGAATCCGACTGGTGCTAATTATCCTGCTGCGGAGATTCACTTCCATCTGCTCACTTGTTGGTGTTTCAATTTGCATTTTTCAAGGCGCTGAGAGTCGATTGTTTGAGTTCAGAACAATAGAAATATAAAAATAATGAACTATAATATAACACACAATTCACAATCCATCAGTTATACTTACAATCCTACAAAATATGAACTAAAAAAGTTTCTATTTGCTTTTATTAACTATATCAGACTTTAATATGTGAACTAAAATGTTTCAACTCTGAGTGTACTACAGTTAGTGGTACTTGTACTTTAGTGTAGTACAGTTTGAGGTACTTGTACTTTACTATAGTACAGTTTGAGGTACTTGTACTTTACTGCAGTATAGTTTGAGGTACTTATACTTTACTGCAGTGCAGTTTGAGGTACTTGTACTTTACTGCAGTATAGTTTGAGGTACTTATACTTTACTGCAGTACAGTTTGAGGTACTTGTACTTTACTGTAGTACAGTTTGAGGTACTTGTACTTTACTGCAGTACAGTTTGAGTTACTAGTACTTTACTGTAGTATTTCCATGTGATGCTACTTTCTACATCTCAGAGGGAAATATTGTACTTTCTACTCAACTACATTTATTTGACAGCTTTAGTTACTTTTCAGATGCAGATTTGACACAATGGATAATATGACAAGCTTTTAAAATACAACACATTGTTAAAGATGAAACCAAAAAGCAGTGTGTAGTCGGCTCACATTTCAGATGTTGTTAACAGCTCCACCAAATAGTGATTTTTCCCTCTAAACTTCTCACATGCTTTCATTTCAATAAATGTTCAAATGATCCAATATTTCAGAAAAAAATCAAAGATTAGAGAAAAAGTCCAAAAACTGAAAACACATTTGTGTATCAGAAGTTTTTTCTTCTTTCCTCTCCCATTAATCATCTCACCAGACCTCACATTTATCTGCTGACCCTTTGGAGGGGCCCCACCCCTAGGTTGGGAACCACTGGACTAAACTAGCTAACTGTATATAAAGTAGTGTAAACTAGCTCCACCTCCAGCAGCTACAACAGTAACATGCTGCTCTAACACTGAAGCTTCACTATTAATCATCTAATGATGTCATATATAATAATATATCAGTCAGAGGGACCAAACCACTACTTTTACTGTAATAATGCATACTACATCGCTCATAATACTGCAGTACTTTTACTGTAATACTGCATACTACATCGCTCATAATACTGCAGTACTTTTACTGTAATACTGCGTACTACATCGCTCATAATACTGCAGTACTTTTACTGTAATACTGCGTACTACATCGCTCATAATACTGCAGTACTTTTACTGTAATACTGCGTACCACATCGCTCATAATACTGCAGTACTTTTACTGTAATACTGCATACCACATCACTCATAATACTGCAGTACTTTTACTGTAATACTGCATACTACAGTATCACTATAGTATTTTATATTAATTCCAGGTACATTTAGCAGAGAAACTGATCTCATCTGTTAAATTTTTATTCTGATGATTTGCAGTCAAGCTCCATTAACATTGTAATTGAAGTCACGTTCTGGATGGGAATTTAACCACGGGGAACTGACAGCATATGGTCTGTAATGGACATACGGCTCGACAAAGCCTCCCCAGAGGGCTTTTGGGAAGTTGAAGGTGATTGAGAGATTCTGTGTGAGGTGAATTCTTCTCTTCTCAGTGAGATCTGAACTCAGCCATGGAACACACATTAATATCATTCAGTGTGACGTTCACTTCCAGAGGATATCATTATCTCTGATGGGAATCATCAATAAACCTCCAGAAATCCACTTAGAAACCAGAGAAATGTTAGTGAGAGCAGCTCCTGTTGGCAGTGGAACAGCTGATTCACTTTCACTTTCAAACTCATAATATTAGATTTTTCATGCAGGACTTTAAATGTATAGTTAATATCAGAGTGTTTATTCCACCACTGCATTTAACCCTCCTGTTGTCCTTGAGTCAAGGAAAGAAGGGAGGAAGAAGGAAGAAAAGGTGGGAGGAAGAAAGGAAGGAAGGAAGAAGGAAGGAAAGGAAGCAAAGGAAGGGAGGAAAATGAAGGAAGAAGGAAGGAAAGGAGGGAGGAAGGAAAGGAGGGAGGAAGGGAGGAATAAGGAAGGAAAGGAAGGGAAGAAAAATGAAGGAAGGGAGGGAGGAAGGAAGGAAGGAAGGAAGGAAGGAAGGAAGGAGTGAGGAAGGAAGAAGGAAGGAAGGAAGGAAAGGAGGGAGGAAGGAAGGAGGGAAGGAAAGGAGGGAGGAAGGAAAGGAGGGAGGAAGGGAGGAATAAGGAAGGAAAGGAAGGGAAGAAAAATGAAGGAAGGGAGGGAGGAAGGAAGGAAGGAAGGGAGGGAGGAGTGAGGAAGGAAGAAGGAAGGAAGGAAGGAAAGGAGGGAGGAAGGAAGGAGGGAAGGAAAGGAGGGAGGAAGGAAGGGAGGAAAGGAAAGAAGGAAGGAAGAAAGGTAGGAGGGAGGAAGGAAGAAGGAAGGAGGGAGGGGGAAAGGAAAAAACTAAGGGAAGAAGGAAGGACGGAAGGAAGGAAGGAAGGAGGGAAGGAAGGAAGGAAGCAGGGAGGAAAGAAGGAAGGAAGGAAATGAGGGAGGAAGGAAGAAGGAAGGAAAGGAGGGAGGAAGGAAGGAGGGAAGGAAGGAGGGAGGAAGGAAGGGAGGAAAGGAAAGAAGGAAGGAAGAAAAGTAGGAGGGAGGAAGGAAGAAGGAAGGAGGGAGGGGGAAAGGAAAAAACTAAGGGAAGAAGGAAGGACGGAAGGAAGGAAGGAAGGAGGGAAGGAAGGAAGGAAGCAGGGAGGAAAGAAGGAAGGAAGGAAATGAGGGAGGAAGGAAGAAGGAAGGAAAGGAGGGAGGAAGGAAGGAGGGAAGGAAGGAGGGAGGAAGGAAGAAGGAAGGAGGGAGGCAGAAAGGAAAAGAGGAAGGGAGGAAGGAAGGAAAGAAGGACAGAGGAAAGAAGGAACGGGGGAAGGTAGGGGGAGGAAAGAAAGAGCGAAGGAGGGAGGAAGGAAAGAAGGAAGGAAGGAAGGAAGGAAGGAAGGAAGGAAGGAAGGAAGGAAGGAAGGAAGGAAAGAAGAAGAAGAAGGAGGGAGGGAGGGAGGAAGGAAGGGCAGAAGGAAGGGAGGAAAGAGAGAGGAAGGAAAGAAAGAGAGAAGGAGGGAGGGAGGAAGGACAGACGGAAGGAAGGAAGGGAGGAAAGAATGAACAGTCAAAACAGACGGGGTCAATTTGACCCAGGAGGACGATACAAAGGTTAATAGATTTAATTCTCATGTTTGTGAGTAAAAAAAGAAGATTTGTTACTTCTTGAGAAGTTTGATCTCTACCTGTATCTTTGATGAACGCTGCAAAGAAGCTTTGATATATCCTCACATGATATGAAACTTTGCTTATTCTAAAGATATAATAATGCACCACAATAGCAGCAATTACTCATCTCGTCATCCTCAGGGGTCACATGGGAAAACTGATCTCTGAAGTCCATGAAAAGAAAAAACAATTTAAAAAGATTATGGTTTTAAAGCACAGTGTCAATGACTTACACAATGTAAGAATATTGACTTGAATATAAAGAAAGAAAAAAATTGAAAATGGCATTTTTCTCTTATTCTTCACAACACAGCAGCTGTGCAATAATCCCATAATCCCTCACTTCCTTCTGGGTATTTCTGCCTTTCTAAATGATTACAGGCTCACCAACGAGCACTCTGAGGAACGCACAAATCAACAGAAAAAATTAAAAAGCAAAACAAATGAAAAGATGAATATGATTATAGTTTTCTGGAAACACTAAATATGTTAAAGTTTGTCTGTTGAGTTCTTCTTGAGTTGAGTTATTTTCTGTTGTTTAACCATCAATTTCTTCTGTTTCTGCTTTTTATTTGATTGTATTTGGCTTTGGTTTGGTATGATGAGCAATTCAAAAAATGTGTTAAAAACTAGTTTTAAAAGCAGCATCAGGTTTGTTAAAATGTACATTTAGTATTTTTGTTGGTTTTATATAATTTGAAATGACATTTGCACCATTTTTTACCAAAAGTGAGACTGAATGCTCCTGAAAATGTCAAATGGTGTAACCACAAAAGAATGATAAATATTACATATTTTATCACCTACAATGTATTTAAGTGGACTTATACTAATAATGACTTCATTTAAAACGTGAATGTTTCCTGATCTCCATGATTCCCAAAATGAAATGTAATATTTAGAACAATTGTATTCCATTACCTTTCTTTAATATAAAAAGTTATAATGTAAGATCATGCCAAACTAGTTGTTATGGTGTTTTATTGAGAATTTAGTGTTTTTAAGCAAGTTGAATTATTTGGTACAAAGTTTTTATGGTTACACCACTTAGACATTTTTGCCATAATCCTCTAATATATTCTCTCAAAATGGATTAAAAGCAGAAATTTGATGCTGGGTCCACAAAAAAAGAATGTGTGCAAGTTAGTCATATGTTTATTTTCACATTTTAACCCCTTTAAATTTAAACTAAACCACATGGACACAAAAAAACATCATCGACCCATGGAGCCCACTAGTTTGTTTGCAGCATTTTTTGAATAGTTGAACCTCTCTCTTGTGGTTTTGCTGTAATCAGAAAGACAAAGTCCACAAAAATATCATCAATTCAATATGATTGTACTATAGATGTTTTGGATTAGTCATTTTTCTTGGGAGGACATCTGTAACTGCCTGTAAACACTGCCTCTTGCTCTTTATTATGTCATGTTAGAGATCTTTATAAGACGCAGTGTCACAGCCTGGTTTTTCTAGTCTGACTTTTGTTTCCTTGCAGAGACAACACTTTAGATCCCGGGAGTTAAAGAGCACACGTCGCTTTAGGCCATCTGTAAACAGTCAGTCAGCACATTGCTTTAAAAAACAAACTCTCCACCTGGAATAAGAGCTGCTCCCCCTCTGGCAAAACCACTTATGTTTCCCTCCGTGGAGAGTGAGCCACTACAAACCCTCATTTGTGCCAGTGTCACTCAAAAGTCTAATCTAAAAGAGCAATACTTAAGAGGATTTCTGCTATCTTTCATGCACTGTGCCCGCAGGGATTGTTTAAAACAGTGTGCCGTTTGAAGAAGAGAGACAGTATGAAACAGTACTGACTGGAGACACCAAAATAAAACATATTTACATTTACTTTGATGAGTGTCAAAAGTCAAAGTAGATATAATAATAGTAATAGCAGCTCTGAAAAAATCAAACACAACAAAGAAAGCTCTACATGTTGGCTTCATATTAAAGGATTTTTTTCTCACTAATCATAGAAACAAATCAGTGAAGCACCACACTTTGGTAGATATCCAATCAGTTTGAGAAGACAGAGGCTTTAAAATTAATGTCAGATAAACTTTTGAATACAGTTTTGAACAAAAAGCAAACTGTGGACACACTTACAATAGAAACAAATTAAGATAAGTCTTTTGAAATCATTCAAGGTACAACCAGCTGGGAACAATGCTCCATTGAATTTGTGGGCAAGCTATTAAAAAATGTTGTTCTTTCTCATCGCTGAGTCTGAAAATCAATGTTTGCAAGTGACTGTTGCAAGTGAATAGTTTAATAAATAGAAAATATTTCAAGTGTTCACTTTGTACAATATGCTCCCCTCAAACTCAAACTGCCATCCCACAAAACTGTAAAAGTGCAGTATAACGCATTCAAATATTTGCTCAGGGCCAACTATAATAAAGTGTAAATAAGTGTTGTCAACTGCCAATAAACAGGCACTGAAATGGTGTGAGGGTCGGGGATGAAAGGATGAAGGTCGAAGGGTAGAGGATTAAGGGATGAGGGTTGAAGGGTTGGGGATGAAGGGATGAGGGCCGAAGGGTAGAGGATGAAGGGATGAGATTAGAAGCGATGAGGGTGGAAGGGTAGAGGGTCGAAGGGTAGGGGATGAAGGGATGAGGAACGAAGCGATGAGGTTCGAAGGGTAGGGGATGAAGGGATGAGGGCCGAAGGGATGAAGGGATGAGGAACGAAGCGATGACGGTCAAAGGGTAGAGGATGAAGGGATGAGGGCCGAAGGGTAGAGGATGAAGGCATGAGGGCTGAAGGGTAGAGGATGAAGGGATGAGGGCTGAAGGGTCAGCAACATAATGCTACATAATGTGTTGAAACATAATGCATTGCTAAATAACACATCGCAACATAATGTAACACAATGCTATATAATGCTACATAATGCTACACAATGCAACATAATGCTACATAATGCTACATAATGCTACACAATGCAACATAATGCTACATAATGCTACACAATGCTACATAATGCTACATAATGCTACACAATGCTACATAATGCAACATAATGCTACATAATGCTACACAATGCTACATAATGCTACACAATGCTACATAATGCAACATAATGCTACATAATGCAACAAAATGCAACATAATGCTACATAATGCAACATAATGCAACAATGCTACATAATGCAACACAATGCAACACAATGCAACATAATGCAACACAATGCAACATAATGCAACATAATGCAACATAATGCAACACAATGCAACATAATGCAACACAATGCAACATAATGCAACACAATGCAACACAATGCAACATAATGCAACATAATGCAACATAATGAATATGTGCGCAAACATCTGCTTAAAGCCAGTTATAAAATAAATAATGCTAACTGTCTTCTGCCAAAAAAAAGTGACATAAATAACAGAACACAATGTATCCCAACGTATTGCACTGTAGAGCATCAACACATCAACAATAGTAGTTAACGGTCTCCACTTGATACACTGCCAAAGGTTTCCAAGTGTAAATTACATTTTTTTTAAAATTAATTTAGGTTATGTAAGTGCCAAATAATGGACTGTAATACGACTATATTGGACTAATAAGATTGTATTGATTCATTGGGTGTTCTGAACAGTGTGTGATGTTTACTGTTAGACTCCTACTGACCAATCATCACTAATCTGGTAGATAACACAGTATTGACACTCATGTCTGTTGTTTCCTTTCACCACTAACCCCCCCATGGTATACTGTAAAGCTTCCACTCAAGATGTCCCTAATGTGAATTCATTTGGAGATGCAATGCAGCCACTTATTATGAGGACATGTTTTCCATTTTACCATGACAACCGGCTACAAAGTCAAGTCAAGTTTATTCATAAAGCACATTACATATGACAGGTGTAGACTCAATGTGCTTGAAGATAAAAAGCCACAAAGCAAAGGCAAAAAACATACATGGCAAAAGCATTTAAGATCAAAGCAACATAGAAGGTATTACAATAAAAAGGGAATAAGATGAAATGGCATAATTGTTTTTAAAAACAGAATAATTATGGCAATAATACTGAAGTTTTAATTGTTAACCTCATTCTTTAAACCAAACTAGAACTTTACAAAACATGTTTTTAGTCCACTTTTAACCTTCGTGTCGTCCTCCCGGGTCAAATTGACCCCATCTGTTTTGACTGTTCCTTCTTTCCTCACTTCCTTCCTTCCGTCTGTCCTTCCTCCCTTTTCTCTTTCTTTCCGTCCTTTCTCTTTCCTCCCTTCCTTCTCTCCTTCTCTCCTTCCTTCCTTCCTTCCTTCCTTCCTTCCTTCCTTCCTTCCTTCCTTCTTTCCTCTGTCCTTCTTTCCTTCCTTCCTCTTTTCCTTTCTCCCTCTTTCCTTCTGTCCTCTGCCCCTCCCTCCTACCTTCCTTCCTTCTTTCCTCTGTCCTTCCTTCCTCCCTTCCTTTTTTCTTTTCTGCCTTCCTTTCTTCCTTCCTTCCTTCCTTCCTTCCTTCCTTCCTTCCTTCCTTCCTTCCTCCCTTCCATCCTTCCTTCCTTGACTCGAGGATAACAGTAGGGTTAAAAGAAAACACTGTTGTAGCAGATCTCAGTTCATGTGGAGTTGGACCATAATGACTGAAAACATCATGAGCTGATTTAGAGTGTATTTCTAGGTAAAGTGAGAAGACCTGTTTAACATCAATTCACTGTTTTACTGACAGGGAGTGAAGAGATGAAAAAATAGATGTGTTCAAACCTTTTCTTATCAGTTACTCTGGCTGCAGATTCTGAATAAGATGGAGTTTATTTAACAAAAGTCTGACAAAAAAGAATTGTTCTTTATATAGATTTCTGAGACAATAAAAGGCAGTGTTGGAGATATTACATATGTGCTTATGGAAGATCAGCATCCAAAACCAAACCCATGTTCTGGGCGTGCTCATTAGGTTTTACATAGCCTGGGTAAACCCCATGCTCTCATTCCAGCGAGATTCTACTTCGCTCAGAAAGTTAGCATGGCCACTAAGACAAAATCTTCGCCTGAGATAGGGAACCAATCACAGAACGGGGGAGGCGGGCTCAAGACAATGACGACCGTAGAGCGACTCTGTTTACATCCAGCATGGCGGCCACGGAGGTGCAGCAACCGTTCCAAGCAGCAGTAGATTGTGTGCTAAATAAACTGGAAGGCAAGTTAACTTAAAATAGAACAAAAACTTGCGCTACATGATTTTTCAGTGTTCGCGCTGCTACAGGCTCTGAATACGTCATTGTCTATCGTTGATATTATTGGCTGTAAGTTTGTCCAGTAGCGTACAGAAGCATTTGATCGACATTCATTGATCCCTCCCGGAGCTTAAACTGATATGTATAACAGTGAGTCATCAGCATATTGTATTGCCGAATGATGGACCCACGTGGCACAGTACAGTGGGAACTTCAACTGATTCAAAGTTACCAAGAGAAACACAAACAGATGTCCCAGTAAAATACAAAGAAAGCCAATCTAGAATTGGGCCTCAACATCATCTCTCAGGTAATCTGGGCCTGTAGACGTCCGGATGACAGATTCCAGTCCCGGACCTTCAATGTGCTTCTCTCTCCTCTCCTTCCTTTCTCTCCTCTCTCTCTCTCTCCTTGCTCTCTCTCCTCTCTCTCTCTCTCCTCTCCTTCCTCTCTCTCTCCTCTCCCTCCTCTCTCTCCTCTCTACTCCAACCGGTCAAGGCAGATGTTCTCCCACTTTGAGTCTGGTTCTGAGGTTTCTTCCTGTTAAAAGGGAGTTTTTTCTTGCCACTGTCACCAAGTGCTGCTCATGTGGGAATGTTGGGTCTCTTTAAAATTAAACCTGAAGAGTTCGGGTTAGACCTGCTCTATGTGTAAAGTGCCTTGAGATGACTTTGTTGTGATTTGGTGCTATACAAATAAAGATTGATTGATTGATTGATTGGTTGAACATTCAGCAGTGTTACAGGCTGCACTGAGGTCAAGAAGTACAAGAATAGAAACATTACGGTTGTCTGAGATAATTATAACCAAAATAATAATAGACCAGGGCAATTTTCAGCACTACGTTTCATTCTAAAACCAGAACTGGTAAATGTTAAAGAAATGGTTAAATGACCGATACAAATGTAATTGTCAGTATACAACTTCCCTTTTTCAAGAGCATGTACGAAACACGAAGGGGAAGATTTTAGAGAGAAGAGTCAAGGACTTAATTTACGAAAACAGCTTAGACGCATTTCTGAACAATTTAGTAGGGATCAGATCAGGAGCTCATGTTGTAGAATAAAACTGCTGCATCACTTCTTGTAATTGAGAGCAAGAAATTACAGATTATCTCATTTGAATTTACATGTTTAATAACCCTTTGTTAGGAGGGGCATGTATGACAGCGATCATGCTGTACCTTTATCCCAGCTAATGATGACAAATTGGCAGGCTACTCAATCAGGTATTCACAATATGACGGCTCTGGCTGGGCAAAGCAGACAGATGTGATCACAGACCAGCAGGACTGGCTGACATCACAGTTAACTTCCTTGAAATCTCCATTGAATACATAGCTCTGCAAAACCTGCTATACTATGATGACGATGTTATGCAAAAATCTGATTCCTTATGAATACTGCCGACAATCATTTAGGACTTCTTTAACCCTCCTGTTGTCCTTGAGTCAAGGAAGAAAGGAAAGATGGAAGGATGGAAGGAAGGAAGGATGGAAGGGAGGAAGAAAGAAGGAAAGGAGGAAGGAAGGATGGAAGGGAGGGAGAAGGAAGGAAAGGAGTAAGGAAGGGAAGGAAGGGAGGAAAGGAAAGAAGGAAGGGAGGAAGGAAAGGAAGGAAGGAAGGAAGAAAGAAAGAAATAAAGAAAGAAAGAAAGAAAGAAAGAAAGAAAGAAAGAAAGAAAGAAGGAACAGTCAAAACAGACGGGGTCAATTTGACCCCGGAGAGCGACATAAAGGTTAAGAATAAAAACAATTTGAGTGAAACTATTGTATGAATATGTATAAATGCTTGTGTGAGCTTGTGAGAAAGGTTAAAACATTTAGTGATAGTCATAGAAATCATGTGTTCAGACGTACTGTGTGAAAGAAAAAAAGATTATCTGTTTATCCTGAAACAGATCCTGCCATGTCTGTTTGGGAATAATCATGCATAGAGTAGTCACAACAAATCCTAGAGGTCGGTGTGAAACAGATTAAGTATTCAGCCCACTGTTCGGAGGCTCACGTCTCTACATCAGCTCCTTTGTCTGTATTGAGTGTGAGTGAGTCATGCTGAGCATTAAAAACTGTGACAATACACATAAAATATACATAACATTATTTCAGCATGAGATAAGGTCTAAAGTATTTCATTTTCAGTTTGTAGCTTCAGTGTGGAGCTGCATACTTTGGATAAATGTACATTACGAGCACTCTTTTAGCAGATACCTGTTATTAAAGAACTCTAAGTGGTGGTATCTGTGTTTGATTTACAGCAGCTACGACAGTGTGTCGGTGTCTGTGTTTGATTGACAGCAGCTGGAGCAGCATATCGGTGTCTGTGTTTGATTCAAAGCAGCCGGAGCAGCATGACGGTGTCTGTGTTTGATTGACAACAGCTAGAGAAGCATGTAGGTATCTGTGTTTGATTGATAGCAGTTAGAGAAGCGTGTCAGTGTTTGTGTTTAATTGACAGCAGCTGGAGCAGCGTGTAGGTATCTGTGTTTGATTGACAGCAGCTGGAGCAGCGTATCGGTGTCTGTGTTTGATTGACAGCAGCTGCAGCAGTGTGTCTGTGTCTGTGTTTGATTGACAGCAGCTGGAGCAGCGTGATGGTGTCTGTGTTTGATTGACAGCAGCTGGAGCAGCATGTTGGTGTCTGTGTTTGATTGACAGCAGCTGGAGCAGCGTGTCGGTGTCTGTGTTTGATTGACAGCAGCTGGAATAATGTTCGGAGTACTACTGCCTCGACCACACAGCTGAGCTATTTGCACCCTAGACGTATAACAACGTGAAAACATGGCGGACATTCATCTTCTACGCCAGCAGAAAAGGGCGAATTTAGAGAGGTTTCATATTTAATGTTTGTTCTAAAGACATTTCTGGTGGGAAAGTTGTATTATATTTTCATAATCTTTCCTCCGTGAATGCATACAAGCGTCAGTTTGTCAGTTAGAAATTATTTGTCGCCAATATCGATCTTCCATATTAGCAACTATATTGGGCTGTCACATCACTTCGTAGGACCGGAGCGGTGGGCAGCGTGTCCGTCATTAGTGCAGGAGACTTTGGTTTGAGTCTGTGCAGCAGCAGTTATATATTGACAATGTTTTCAGCCGAAAAACTTTGCTGCATTTTCATAACTTTGTTAAGTAAATGCATACAACCCGAAAATATCTGAATTTACAACCTTCAGTTTGTTATATGATGGAAATCAAATCTTGACAGATCTATGGTTGCCATGGATACCAAATACATTTCAGACCTCTCAAGTCTCAAGCATTGGCCGTGAGAGACATGCATTTCAAGCTGCTCTCACGCTAACAGGCCACACCTGACATTTTTTCACGCCGGGAAGTCATAGATCTCACCAGACAGAAATTATTATGTGATATACAGAAGAGATCAGCGACTTATATTTATCCCGCTGTCCCGGAGGGATACGGGAGTCATCCGCATATCTCCAGACGCTCCCCTCTGACACTCAGTCCCGCAGGGTACTTAATGCACTCCTTATTGTACTGGGGTGCAAATAGTATTGTATGCTATTTGCACCAAGACGGGTGCAAATAGAACACTTTGCTATATATACCAGGGTACAAATAGCATCCACTTCTAATTGTACTGGGGTGCAAATAGCATTCATTGATATTTGCACCAGGGGTGCAAATAGCCTTTGCCAATAATGTTACACCGTTCTTTGTTGTTTGTTTTTTCAAGGAAGTGAGCTATATTTGCAGGTCTGTGACAGGACATATAGTACAGTATACTACTTTCTATACCGGCACTGGACATAAATTCATGGAGTTGTATAATATGAGGAGAATCCCTGGAGAAACTGGACTGATAATGGGAAAGATGTGAAGTGTTATATTGTGATTATACAGCAACTGAAAGAGGAGGCGATAATGGTGAAACTAAAAGTCACACTGATGTGAGCGAGGAAGTTTTCC
Organism: Scomber scombrus; assembly: GCF_963691925.1. Lineage (NCBI taxonomy): Eukaryota > Metazoa > Chordata > Actinopteri > Scombriformes > Scombridae > Scomber > Scomber scombrus. The sequence goes on from NC_084984.1 coordinate 23,797,071, forward strand.
TCCTGAGGAAGACTGTCAGGAGAGTCCACTTCTTCTCTCTAATCATGTCCAATATTAGCCGTCCCTTTCTCTGTTTCTTTCATCTTCTCTCCTTTGCCCTTTAAAAACGGATTCGCCACAATGACCCCAGAACAAAAAGGGATGAAATTCATTTGCCCTGAGCCACTTCATTCACAGTCACACTACCCTGCCCACCTCTTTACTCCTCTCTCCACACACAGTCCTTTTCTATTGTACCTAAGATCTCTTTAGAGATGATGTGATTGAAACCACGAGCAGCTTTTATGTGATTCGATTAGTGACGTTATTCAATTTAATCCCTTTAAGGCCACACAGACGAGGACTCTGCAGGCAGAGTCAAGTTTTTTATGTTTTAAAATGAGAGGACATCATTTTTTTTAGAGATCCAGTGGGAGTTGATGTAACAAATGATGTAATGAAAATAAACTCAGTGAGTCACAGTGAGACACGTTGCAGTTATGATCAGCGCTGCAGTAACTGATAACAGATGTTTTTAATTAAAAGGAAGGTGCAAAAGCTTCTTGGCCTGCTCCATGGAGATACTGGAGCGGTATTAACTGGGCTGTGAGTTTATGTTGCTCACTGGAGAATAAGGGGATAAATTAAGCTTATGTTAAAAGGCTCTAATGTGGCTTCAAGCACAGAATAATGGCAGCTCGTTGGTGGTTTGGCACTGGGTAGCACATATCCTGATCCAGGACCACTGATATTCTGTTGGGCTACGTGAGCGAGCCCACTAGTCTCTGGCTTTCAGAGCTCATGAATTTCATTAAAGTTGCATTGGCACATCGAGACATTGAGACATCGACACAAGTTCTCATCATTAACGTACTGAAACAAGCACCAAGCTGCCTCTCGCTCACTTGTATACAGAATTAACTGAACTTCTTTAGTAACAATTTAATTATCTCTCCTCTTTTTTTTATCTCTAGAAGAAGACGCAGAGTAGAAAAGCTTCAGCTAGCAGCTTCTATTGTTTAGCTGTCACTTTCAGCAGCAGCAGCTCATATCAGCTGCTATTAATTAATTCTGTGAGAGACTTGACACAATCTGTAATGCCACTGTACAATAACAGCGTTTACATGTTTAACCCTCCTGTTGTCCTCGAGTCAAGGAATGGAGGAAGGGAGGAAGAAGGAAGGAAGTGAAGGGAGGAAGAAGGGAAGAAGGAAGGAAGGAAAGGAGGGAGGGAGGATGGAAGGAAGGGAGGGAGGAAGGAAGAAGGAAGGAAGGAAAGGAGGAAGGGAGGAAGGAAAGGAGGGCGGGAGGACAGACGGAGGGAAGGAAGGAAAGGGGGAGGAAGGAGGGAAAGGAGGGAGGAAAGGAAAGAAGGAAGGGAGGAAGGAAAAGAAGGAAGGAAGGAGGGAAAGAAAGAAGGAGGGAGGGAGGACAGATGGAGGGAAAGAAGGAAAGAAGGGAGGGAGGAGGGAAGGAAAGAAGGAGGGATGGAGGAAGAAGGAAGGAAAGGAGGGAGGAAGGAAAGGAGGGAGGAGGGAAGGAAAGAAGGAAGGAGGGAGTGAGGACAGACGGAAGGAAGGAAGGAGGGAAAGAAGGAAAGCTGGGAGGAAGGAAGGGAGGAAAGGAAGGAAGGAAGGGAGGAAGGAAAGGAAGGAGGGAAGGAAGGAAAGCAGGGAGGGAGGATGGGAGCAAAGGAAAGAAGGAAGGGAGGAAGGAAAGGAATGAAGGATGGAGGAAAGAAGGAAGGAAGGAGGGAAGGAAGGGAGGAAAGAAGGGGTCAATTTGACCCGGGAGGACGACACAAAGGTTAATTCCAACATCTCCATCACACTGTCAGGAGTCACATTCAGAAGTTAAACCTTCCTATGTAATAGAAGCAGCATTTGGATCAAGTAGCTCCTGAAAAATGCTTAAAAATCGGAAGGCTGCAAATTATATTTCAATGTGTCAAATACATATTAAATCAACATTAAATATCTTTTGCTGCAATGTATCTAGATGCTGTATTTTAGGCATCATTGGAAAACAACATTATTTCGGTATAGATTCAGTTTGTTGCTTCAGTGTGTAACTTTGTCTTTTGGATAAATAAGATAAGAGTATATGGGTCAGTGACAAGGAAGGGTTTGGCAAGATGAGAAAAAAAATTTAAAAGCAGCATCAGGTTTGTTAAAATGTACATTTTGTATTTTTGTTGGTTTTATATCATTTGACATGACATTTGCACCATTTCTTTACCAAAAGTAAGACCGAATGCTCCTGAAAATTTCAAATGGTGTAACCACAAAAGAATGATAAATATTACATATTTTATCCACCTACAGTGTATTTAAGTGGACTTATACTAATAATGACTTCATTTAAAACATGTAAATGTTTCCTGATCTCCATGATTCCCCAGATGAAATGTAATATTTAGAACAATTGTATTCCATTACCTTTATTTAATATAAAAAGTTATAATGTAAGATCATGCCAAACTAGTTGATATGGTGTTTTATTGAGAATTTAGTGTTTTTAAGCAAGTTGAATTATTTGGTACAAAGTTTTTATGGTTACACCACTTAGACATCTTTGCCATAATCCTCTAATATATTCTCTCAAAATGGATTAAAAGCAGAAATTTGATGCTGGGTCCACAAAAAAAGAGTTTGTGCAAGTTATTCATACGTTTATTTTCACATTTTAACCCTTTAAATTTAAATTAAACCACATGGACACAATAGAAGAAAACGTCATTGACCTTTATATACTCATATTTCTACACAGTTTTTGTAAACACCTGTTATTAAAGAACACAGACTGGGACCAGGGCTGAAAATAATTGACACCTGATAAGAACAGGTTCTGGTTTTGGCTCAAAGCAGATCCCAGATGTTGTCAGTGCTTCATTTGGCATTCACTAACTGCAGATAATTGTGTGTTTCCTGTCTGGCAGGCTCAAGCCCAAGCACTTTGTTTTTTATTAATTATTATTTCAAATGTTTTTATTGTGAAGCAGACAGTATATCACATATACATCCATCTTGGTTTATGCAATGCTTCAATATTTTGTAATACAAGTAACAAAGGTGTCCTACGAATAAGTAAATAAATGAAAAAACAATAGATGGGAGAAAAATAAGAAATATACAAAAATAAGTAAATAATACATTTATGAAATAAATAAATAATAACTCCCTCCCTGACCCACCCCGTCCCACCCACCCACCCAGTACTACTCAGGTTGTCCTACATCCTGTTTCAAGAGAGAAATAATCGGTTGCCACATCCTTTTGAAGTCTTCCAACCTACCACTAAGAGAATAACGAATCCTTTCAAGGTGTAATGTATCAGTCAGTGCCGTTAACCATTCTTTGAAAGTAGGTGTCTCCGTTTTTTTCCAGTGGAGGAGAACAAGTTTTTTCCCACAGAGGAGACCATAGGATAAAAGGCGGCGCTGCATATTCTGTAGGTTCCCAGTGTTCCCTGATGTCCCTAGTATAACCAAGAGAGGATCTGGTTGTAATGTAGTCTTGAAGACTTTTGAGAAAAATGAAAACACTGCCGTCCAGAAATGTTCTAGTTTGGGACATAGTGTGTAGCTATGAAGTAGATTTGCCTCCGCTTGGTTACATTTTTCACAGATGGGTGATATTTCTGGGAATATTCTATGTAATTTTACTCTTGAGTAATGCAGCCTATGCAGAATTTTAAACTGGATCAGACAGTGTCTAGCATTTAGGGAGCAAGTGTTGATATATCTCAGGCTTTCCTTCCACATATCCTCCGCTATCGTCATACCCAATTCTTTTTTGTTTTTTATTAATTAAACATAGAAAAATTAACCTTCATTGAAATGATCTAATTTTGCTAATCACAGCTTGCTATTGCTTTGCTTGTTGAAAATTTGGTGAAACGGGCCTCAGGTCCTCGAACATGTGGAAAAAAGTCAGAGGCAATCTGAGACTTGAGGCAAACTAATTACATTTTAATATAACCTTTAAAATTAGCTGACATCAATACATTTCAGCTGGAAGCCTTCATTGAGGTGTTGAAATAAAGTACAAGTAAGGACACTTAAAGGACAGGTGTTCAGGTCTGTCTTAAACCAGCAGTCAGGTGTCCATATGAACATAAAAGTAGCTGATCAGCTTCTATTGAACTTCATCAGTCTGAGTTAGTCATATCAAGTGATACCTGACACATTTACAGTCTTTTTAAGCATCAGATTCCCTCTTAGTGTTTCCCTGTTGAGCTGTGGTGGAAGTATAGTAACAAAAAGACTTTGCTACTAATAACACTGTAACGTTGAAACATAGAAGATGAAGATTTACTCTCCTGTCTTTCTTCCTTGCTTTTTCATTCATTTTTCTTTCTCTTTCTGTCTTTCCTCCATCTTTCTTTTTCTTTCTCCTCCGTAGTTCTTTTTTTCTACTTGTTCTTTCTTCCCCTCCTTCTTTCTTTCCTTCCTCATCTTCGTCCTCATTTTTCTTTTTCTTTAGTCTTTCTTCCTCTCCTTTTCTTTCTTTCTTTTTCCTGTCTTGTTCTTTCTTTTTCCTCTTTTTTCTTTTTTCCCTCCTTGTTCTTTCTTGCCTCTTTCTCCTTTCTCTCCTTTCATTCTATCTGTCTTTCATTTAGACGACTGAGGCTTCATATTTGCTTCAGATCAACTTTTAAATCCATGTTTCCACAGAAGGAGGACTGTGGATTTAGTCCTCCATCACTTCCATTGTAAGTTCATTATGAAGGGATCTTCTAATGAACAGGAGGAATCATTACAGACAGAAAAAACACACTTCTTGTTACTTTGGGCTCCTGAATGTTGGTTTAAACAGACTTGAAAACTGTGAATCTGTCCTTTAAGTATCACATGATATGACAAATCTGAGTTACAGGTGTGTGGATATAACAGTGGTGCGTTACAGACTTACAGGTGATTTAAAAAGACAACATCTGTCGTTTAGTTTATAAAGACTTGACACAACAGTTAAAAATGAGTGTTGACATTTTCCAGAACTTCTTTTTGCCTTTTTTCTGCTTCATAAATTATACCCTAAATGGTTGTTAATAAGTTTTTAATTAATTGGCTGACAGAAAATTAACCAGAATGTCAAACTCCCGTCTAAACACTTAGTTAAGGTCTTTCATTCAAACATTTCTGGAGGCTTCCTGCACTTGCTTGCTCTATCAGACCCTTACTGCATCTTTTTCTAAATCAAATCTTTATACTTTAAGGGTCAAATCTCTCAAAACTGTCTAGATACTGTACATTCCTGTTGACTCAGATGACACATTTGCTACCAAATACTGTGATATTATAATGTCTAATACAGTGGTCTCCAACTCTGCTCCTGTAGAGCTGCTGCCCTGCATGTTTGAGTTGTATCTCTCCACTCTAACACACCTGATTCTAATAATGAACTCGTTATCAAGCAGCTGAAGCTCGTCTAGACTTGATAACAAGTTCATTTTTAGAATTAGGTGTGTCAGAGTGGAGATACCTAAAACATGCAGGGCAGCAGCAGGTTTTCGATTTCTCCTTTTAATCAAGGTACTAAACTGGTTTTGGATGATTTTGCTCGTGATAAAAGTTCAAGTCCTTGACTAACAGATGAATTGATAAGAAAGAAGAAAATGGACTCTGATAGTGTAAAACCGATCTTCTACACTACAGCATCTTAATATTTACCATCATCTAATAATTAGTTATAAATCAGACATTAGAAAAGCAAAGCAATCTCATTTTAAAAAAATATAATAAACCCAATTCAAGGGCTTTCTTTTCTAGCATAGATCAACTTTTAAAACTTCAAATTCCACCGATTAGTGAAGATTTTTAAGCCTCCTTTCACCACAAAATAACTATTATCTCTGTGCTGTGTTTTCTCTTGTTTTTCCTTTCCTTCCTTGTCCTTGCCAGTGTTTGTGTGTGTTGATGTGAGTAACGGACATAGCTCCTCCTTCCTTTGGCTTCTCCTTGATTACTCCTGATACACAGCAACTGCTCCAATCAGCACACCTGCCATTCATCATCTCATCAGCCAGACACTTTATCTTCCGCGGATCATCAGCCGTTCTCCATCAGGTCGTCCAGGCAGCGACAGCGGTGGTTTAAACGCACTCCTGTGATTACCACTGTTATTTTCTTGTGCATACTGACATTAATTCTCCTTTCAGGATTATCACCACCTGGTTGCTTCTGCCTGTTCACACCAATCACCACGTTAACCCCCTTTGACCCAACTCAGTAAGCTCCCGTTGGACCGACTCTATCTCGACTACCTGCTCTCCTGCTTTATCCACTGTGTTGCAATAAATCCCTTTCTACATAAAGGTCAATGACGTTTGTTAGTGTCCATGTGGTTTAGTTTAAATTTAAAGGGTTAAAATGGGAAAATAAACATATGAATAACTTGCACACATTCTTTTTTTGTGGACCCAGCATCAAATTTCTGCTTTTAATCCATTTTGAGAGAATATATTAGAGGATTATGGCAAAAATGTCTAAGTGGTGTAACCATAAAAACTTTGTACCAAATAATTCAACTTGCTTAAAAACACTAAATTCTCAATAAAACACTCAATTAAGGTTTGGCAAAGTGAGCAATTTAAAAATGTGTTAAAACTAGTTTTAAAGCAGCATCAGGTTTGTTAAAATGTACATTTAATATTTTTGTGACTGAATGCTCCTGAAAATGTCAAATGGTATAACCAGACAAGAATGATACATATTACATATTTTATCCTCCTACAGTGTATTAAAGTGGAGTTCTACAAATTATTATTTCATTTTAAAACATCAAATGAAAAACAATTGGAATATTTCTACATTTAAATTAGTGTTTAGTCAATATTGAACGGGTCACATCCTAAAACAACAATTCTTTTCTAAATAAGTTTCAACAAATTATGTAAAATGTGTTGCATTGCAAAAGTGGATTATATGTATTCCACATTTCCTGTATATAATCAGATTTTAATAAAAACAATACTGGTTACACCAATTGGACACTGAGTTGCATCACGTCATTGACTCATGAATAACTTGCACACATAGTTTTTTGTTGAACCAGCATAACGTTTCTGCCAATCATGTTATCATTTTGCAAACAAACAAAAGAACAATGGCGTCTCTCTTGCCCTAATAAAATAAAACTGTATGCCCTTCCCAGCGCGTGCTGATCCTCTACCTGTCGACCTATAGAAATAAATTCACCTCTTTGCCCCGAGCTAGAGCATTAACGAGTACTCAAATTAACTAAAATTATAATATTATAATCAAATTAATTAAGCTGTATTCTTCAAAAACAAACAGCAACAAAAAAGAGTAATTCAAATGTTGATTTAGTCCTCCTTTAACAAAAATAACAAAGAGCTCCAGCAGTAGGATGTATGGAAACTCAAGAGCCAGAGTTTGGTTTGTCTGTTCTGGGCCACCGTAGAAACACAGTGGTGCATCATGATGGTCTCTGTAGAAGAGGACCTGCTCCTTCAGTAGATATAAAGAATCATTCTAAGGTAACAAAACCCCAATTTTTATTTTCAGGTGATTAAACCAGGCGGGGAGTTCCGGTCCTCTGAAATGAGGCCAATGCGGAAGTAACTTAAAACTGCATTCTATCAAAAGGCCACAAGGGGCGACCGTTTTGGTGTCAAAAAGACTTCCGTCTCTATACAAGTCAATGGAGAATTCACCAACTTCTCACTTGATTTCTAACCTCAGTAAACGTTTTCAAAATGTGTTTATGGTCTCAATCGCTAGTTTAAAGCCTTCTTCAATGCAGTATGATGTTCATTTGTGAAAGTTTGGCCTCCCTGATTTTATATTTGATGATAAAGCAGGGTATGCATTAGGGCGTGGCTATGTCGTGATTGACTGGTTGATTGATTCACAGATTCAGGAGCGTGGACAGATAATGCAGGAAATAGCCGTGAACTTGTTTTTGTGGTTATAGTTAGTCGTAACAGCTAACTTGGTTAGCATCACCAGGCTGCCGGTGTAGACTGTGGTAGATCCAGCCCTCGCAACCTCCCCTGCTCCGTCCTCATGCCCCTCCTGATGCCCATATACAGTAAGTAGAATCCGTGTATTTATTTTTCCTGACATGCACCTCAAATTTTCAAGATGGCGCTGCTCAGATCCGATACTATTGGCCTCAAAGCAGCAGTCCACAAACCAATGGGTGACGTCACGGCTGTTACGTCCATTATATATACAGTCTATGGATTAAACACTAATTAAAACAGAAAGCCCCGAAATCTTACATATTGGTCCTTTAAAACTAAACTCAAAACATTCCTTTTTAGCTGCTCTGAATCATTATTTTATTTCTTACTTTCTTCATGTTTCTTATTGTTCTTCACCTCACATGTAGGCTATTATTATTATCTCACACTCCACACTGTTTTTGTGGCAGATTGCGCCTCCACCTGCCTTCTAATGTGCTATAAATAAAGTTTTGCTTGCTTGCTTTACTCGTGTTGGTTTATGCATGAACACACCCGAGTATGGACCACAAACATGTCGATAAATATAACCTCCAGTATCCCTAAAATCCTGCAGCTGGATGTTGACCGGATCCTAAAATAATAATAATAATAATAATAATAATAATAATAATAATAATAATAATAATAATAATAATAATAATAATAATAATAATATTAAAAGCTCTTCTGTCTCTGTCGTGTTTGTTTCCAGAGAAGATTCCACTGCGCAGTGTCTCCAAACTGCACAGACAGACCTCCGCCAGCAGCATTGGTCTCTATATACAGGAGACACACACACACACACACACACACACACACACACACACACACACACACACACACACACACACACACACATACACACACATGCGCGCGCACACGCACACCTCCGCGCAGAGCAGTGAACACTATCAGGCTCAGACACAACACACCGACAGACCGGACAGGTGAGTGCAGCTCTCTGCTTTCTTCCTCCGAACCGCGATGATGCTTTTATTATATTATATATTCCTCCTATTATTCTTATTCTTTTTCATCTTTATTATTTTATTTATTTACACGTCGATGTTCCAGCTGTTTCAGACACGCGACAGACACCAGATGTTAGAGTCAGCCATTCAGAGGACGGCAGTTGTCAGAAGGAGGTTAAAATGCTCCGAGAGCGCGAGCGCGTTTTCGGATTAAGAGATAGTTACTGAGAAGAAAAGGTAACTTCTGATGGATCCGGTTATCTGTTAGAAAAATAATAATAAGAAATACATTTTCCTATTATTTGATTTAAGCGTCATTTGAAAGTCATTTTATATCTTAACTGGAGGATGAAGGTAGTTGGTTAGAGCAGCTGGTTTAATTGGTTAATTGATGGTGAAGATGTGGACAGTTGATATGATGACGTGATGTTTGACTCCTTAAACATATTTATATTTTATGTGGTAGTGATGCTCAGAGTCACAAATAAACTAAATTGGTACAAATAGTTAATTTTCATCTATTTTAATTTCCTTTATAAAGACATTTTTTTCCTGATTTTACACATAGAAAAGTCCAAAATTGGCTTCATGATGCTGGAAATCATCATCATCTAAAAACGTGAGCTAAGATGATCTGATGATACATTTCACAGCTGAAACAACCAGTTTGATGAGCAAAGAACCATTTAAGTCATTTTTTAAAGCAAACATGTTCAATTTTTCTTTGATTCCAGCTTTTAAAAATGTGAAGATTTGCTTCTTTTCTCTGTTTTATATCATTATGAACTGAAGTAGGGCTGCTACTGTTTTCTCAATCAATTAATTATGTTCCAAAAAATGTTTATTTGTAATTATACTTCAATCCCAAACCCAAATATATTCAGTTTACTATCATGTTTGACAAAGAAAAGCAATAAATCATCACAGTTTGAGAAGCTGAAACCAGCAAATGTTAGAAAAAAATGACAAAAGATTGTTATCCTCTATATATCAACTAATCGCTGCAGCTTGAAACTGAATATCTTTGAGTTTTGGACTTAAAAACAAAGCGTTACACTCTGATCTCTGGGAATCATGATATGCATTTGTTCATTTTACTAATTAACCGATAACATTTAAATTGATCTACAGATTCACTGATAATGAAAACAAATGCTAGCTGCAGCTCTGATCGATGATAACTGATTTGTTTCTCATTCACTAACACATAATAAACATCAATACTATAATAAAGCTCATTAATTAGTTAGTAAAATGATTCCTGGATATATTACTGCTGGAAAATATTCATGAAACTGTGATGCATTTATTTACAGATTACATAATCTACACACACACAACTGTGAACTGGGTCACATTGTTGAGACTTCTCACATCCTCAGATCTTTAAATGCGTGCTGCATTAAGGTGCTGCTGGGAAATTCTGGCGTCGAGTCTTTCATTCATGTGGGATTTTAAACGCGGACGGGTGCTGAGTTTAAAGTCCTGCTCCACTTAAAGTCACGTGTTTCTTTTTGTTCCTTCAGTTGGATGTTTGTTTTTCTTCTCTGTGCAGAATGATGTTCAGAGTTTGTTTTCATTGATTTGCTGTTGGAGGAAAGTTTGTCTTGAGCTTCACCTTAAATCTCAGTTTAACACATGAAACCTATACGAGCAGGATTTGTGACATCACAGCGGATCTGGAGCCAATCACGGTCCAGTATTCAGGTCACAAACACTGAGAATGGACATCAACATCAACAATATTTACAGTTTGACGGATTCTGGATTTTCTAGAACTGCTGCAGCCACTAGAGAGCGCTACAGTCACTGCAACGCAAACAGATGAAATGATTAATTCTGTCGTTCTTCTTGAAAGGACAGTCTCTAAATCCAGATGTCTGATTCTTCCCGATGCACCTAAATGCAACACGCCTCTGTAGATTGAAGGTTGTGTAAAGAGTCAGGCTGCAACTAACGACTATTTATATTTTCTTGATTAATTGATTAATTGTTCTGTCGATAAAGTAAAATAAAATAGTGAAACAGTGGTTATAATTCCCTTAAAGCTTGCATCAGTGTCTCCAAATCCCATGTTTTATCCCACAACGCAAATATATTTAACAAGTTCTAACATTTGAGAAGCTGGAACTAGATAATGTTAGATGTTTTTTGGATGAAAATGACTAAAATCATTAATTAGTGTGTGAAAGTTTCTGTCAATCGACAAAAATGTAACCTGATCTACGCACACAGATTCATCAATCTGTCAATAAATGCAACAACATTTCAAATATTTTAAGACATTTAAATGCACAGAGAGCATCTGAAAAGAAAATATTAGTTTAATGAACTAGTTTAATGAACGTTGATACTACTAATTTCAAGTAATACTCTCCTAAATCTATCTTTTTTTCTTTTTTTTTTAAATTTTGGATTATATGACACTTTTTTCTCTTCATGCAGCGTTTAATGCAATTTAACATCATTTATGACAAAGAAAAGCAGCAAGTTCTCATATTTAAGAAGCTGGAACTAGATCATGTGGGACGTTTATTGCTAAGGCTCGACTGATAATGGACTTTTTGGAGCTGATTACTCATATTAAGGAGTAAAAAAACACTGATAGCGATACATCACCCAATAATTGAATATATCATGATATAACCCTAACCCTATACATATATCTTAAGAATATATACATAAACATACATTTTTGTGCAGTGATCCCTTAAAAACATTATAATAAACTTTAATGTCAGTGCACTGAAACAGTAAACTTCATGTATATATTAAAGTTGAATTAAGAAAAAGTATGAAATATATAATAAATTGTCACATATTATTATTATTAAACATATTATATAGGCCAATGCCGATATCTGTGATAGGTCAATATCGGCTGTAGCTCTAGTTTTTGCATTAAAAATAATTAATATGAGGAATCAGTTATCAAATCCATAAAGTGATGAAGTGTTTCAGTGATAGAAGAGTAACAAAAATGTTTAAAAAGGTACATTTCATCATCAGTTTTAGACTTTTATAAGCACATTTTGTTCCTCACACACACATTTGTAAACTTTGTGACAAACATTTGAAACTAATTTCTCTCCATATGTGTCGACAGCTTGAGGTAACAAGCTCTAATAATTCATGCTGCAGTGTTTCCGTGTGGCAGCTCCTGTGAACAGATCAATAGCAGACAGCCGTGTGGGTGTGTGGGTGTGTGTGTGTGTGTGTGTTTCATATCTACAAAATATTTCCAGGAAGATTAAGTGATTTAAATTTACATGTAATCCACATTTCATTCAGTCTGCTTCAGTGGAAATAGATGATCTAAACTAAAGCAACCTGCAGCTCTTTATCAATTATCAATTAATTATTTATCAATCACAGTTATTTTTTAACCCTCCTGTTGTCCTCGAGTCAAGGAAGGAAGGGAAGGAAGGAGGGAGGGAGGGAGGGAAGGAAGTAAGGAAGGAAGGAAGGAAGGAAAGGAGTAAGGAGGAAAAGAGTAAGGAAGTAAGGTGAGAAGGAAGGAAGGGAGGAAGGAAGGGAGGAAGGAAGGAAGGAAGGAAGGAAGGAAGGAAGGAAGGAAGGAAGGAAGGAAGGAAGGAAGGAAAGGAGTAAGGAGGAAAAGAGTAAGGAAGTAAGGTGAGAAGGGAGGAAGGAGGGAGGGAGGGAGGGAGGGAGGGAGGGAGGGAGGAAAGGAAAGAAGGAATGAAAGGAAGGGAGGAAGGACGGAGGAAAGAAGGAAGGAAGGTAGGAGGGAGGGAGAAAGGAAAAGAGGAAGGGAGGAAGGAAGGAAAGAAGGACAGAGGAAAGAAGGAAGGTAGGAATGTAGAGGGAGGAAAGAAGGAACAGTCAAAGCAGACAGGGTCAATTTGACCCGGGAGGACGACACAAAGGTTAAACCTGGAATTGTTAATGTTTATTCTTTGGTCTTGGTTTTTTCCCCCCCAGTACTTTTGGTAAGGTTTGCATCTGAGGCGAGAAGTTTGAGTGTTATGTTGTCTCAGTAAACAGACTCAGACTAAATATATTGACTCTAAGCTTTTCAAGTATTTAGAGGATTTGTTGTGGTGCATCTTTCTGAGCACAGCAGTGCAGAAACAGGATATGTAGGTATGGAGTGATTTATTCTTCTTTTTCCTACCAAAATATACAGAATACTGATCATTTTATTTATATAGTACTTTGTTATATAGCACAAGTTTCTGCATGAAAAACAATCACATAGAGATATAAAATAAAAACAAAATGAGCAATTCAAAAATATCTTTAAACTAGTTTTAAAAGCGGCATCAGGTTTGTTAAAATGTACATTTAGTATTTTTGTTGGTTTTATATCATTTGAAATGACATTTGCACCATTTTTTTTTTTACCAAAAGTAAGACTGAATGCTCCTGAAAATGTCAAACGGTGTAACCACAAAAGAATGATAAATATTACATATTTTATCACCTACAGTGTATTTACGTGGACTTATACTAATAATGACTTCATTTAAATAATGTAAATGTTTCCTGATCTCCATGATTCCCCAGATGAAATGTAATATTTAGAACAATTGTATTCCATTACCTTTATTTAATATAAAAAGTTATAATGTAAGATCATGCCAAACTAGTTGATATGGTGTTTTATTGATAATTTACTGTTTTTAAGCAAGTTGAATTATTTGGTACAAAGTTTTTATGGTTACACCACTTAAACATTTTTGCCATAATCCTCTAATATATTCTCTCAAAATGGATTAAAAGCAGAAATTTGATGCTGGGTCCACAAAAAAAGAATGTGTGCAAGTTATTCATACGTTTATTTTCACATTTTAATCCCTTTAAATTTAAACTAAACCACATGGACACAAAAACACCTCATTGACCCATAAACAACATTAAGGCTAATTATTTTCATTATTGATCAATTAGTCATTTGGTCCATAAAATGTGGATCAGTGCTTCTCACAGTCCCAAGCTGACGTCCTCAAATGAAATATAACATGTAACAGTCATGAAGATTATTGATTAATTGAGTCATTAATGAGGAATCTTTCCATCACATATAAGTTAACATGATGTTGATAAATAAGAGTCATTGCAGCTTCTGATCCATTTATGATATAATTGTAAAAAGCTGCATAAAATACATAATCATTCATCATTCATAATGTTGCAGCTTTTATTTTCCTTGCAAAAATGAACTTCCATATTTCACTGTTTGTTTTTAACAGCTGGAGCAGATCAGTGCAGATGCTGCCTGATAGGAGTTAAACACACAACACTACTTTTTTTCTACTTTTTTTTCTATTTCTCGGTTGACTGGTTTGAACTTTGCCATCAGCCTGTCCTTCACCACATGTAATCCTGTCAGTGTGAGAGATTCTGCTCTTAATAACAGAGAGGAAACATTGAAGCTGAGCTCACTGTGTTCAGTGTGTATGAGCTGTCATAGTGAA